>NC_135565.1:17387208-17457208 GCF_964340395.1 Glandiceps talaboti | reverse complement strand
TTCAGACGCGTACAACTTGGCTTTCGCGTTCTTTTGAGAACAGTCAAGTAAACACACATTATAAGGTACTGAACGTTTCAAGCGGAGGTCGGCTTTCATCAGTGAACGATTTGACAAGGATAACATTGAGCACTGATGGAGAGGGAAACCTTGTGAGTTCATCGCATCGAGTCGATGACGGCTTCCTTGTAATCACAGCATGGGGATCAATGAAACCAGACAAAATTCAAATTAGTTGTGAGGCTCTGACATATTTTCATGGCGTGGCTCGATGAGTAACAAATGAATGCAGAAGTCTTCAATGCATACAGGAATGTCATTTGAATTCGCCGGGGCACGATAATTTGAGACGTGGAGATAAATTGAGTGGACTACAAAAATGCGAATAATTGTCGAAAATGTACGTAAATATTTCGGGGCTCTCTTACGTCATCAAACGTTGATTATTTCCTTGATGACATCATCAGGTAAAATACAGTAAAATAATAGTTTATAAGAATAGACTTGGGAATCATTTCGCTGTTCCCCGAGTCCCTTCCAAGATTCCGTCATACATAATGTACCAATTGCAAATTTGTTTTAAAATACAACAACCTAAATTAAAGGTGTCTGTTTGTTTGTTTGTTTGTTTCTCTGCGTGTGTATTTGTGTGTACTTATGTAGGTACGCATGTATAGGTATGTAGGCATGTGTGGGCATAATCGCCATCAAAACGTACCCTTAACTGTCTTGGGCAATAGCACGTTTAATTTTCTCTTTTTCCGTCCCTCTTTTCAGAAAGGTTAAAAGGTTAAAAAAATCATACCATTACCAGACAGGAGAAAGCAATTTTTTATTTTTTTTATTTTACACTTAATTTTATCAAAAATGGGTAAACATTGTTGAGTTAAATCAACAACAACTAAGCAACACTCAAAATGATAGTTCTGAATTTAAAAAAAAATGAAACACAGGTAGGACCTATAGTACACTTGAATTAAAAATCATTACACTGGTTGTATGTATATATATAGAAGGGTGTGAGGCAGCATAACCAATATTGAATCTAAATTTAATCAACAAATCAATGTGTTGGTTTTGATTTGCTGACAATGTTTGACTTTTTAATGAGGTTGTGTCAACAAAAGACATGATATGAAAAGGTTAACACTCCTAATATTACTAACCAATCGTTGCATGTGTAAGTATATGCTGTGAACATGTCACCCTGACAAATCGTGAATGTGATATAAAAAAGAAGAAAAAACGTGCACCGTAGTGTAAAAGATCAATATTTATTGAATTACTTGCTATAGCATGTATCAATTATGGAGTTTGTACGGACATTGGATGTTTCCAAATTGATTGCACAGTATCCCTAAAGCGTGTTAAACGTATACGAGAAAACATCTACATTGAAAACCTCAAACAGAAATGTCGTAAGGCTTGAATATAATCGTACTAACATTGCTGCACTGCATCGTCTAGTTTCATCAACATCGTACTAACATTGTTAATCCTCTTTCTCCCAACTTATACTTAGTTGTGTACAAAGAAATACCCCCTAAGAGAAAGAGGATTAAATTTCATTCTCTGGCTCAATAACCAAAATAATATTACCCCCAAAAAAATAACGAGACACAAAGGGTTGTCTGATGAGACATACATATCATTGATATTGCTACATTTCAGTATATAGTAGTCTAAGATGTGATCACAGAAAGAAATTGCAGTAAACACTTTTTGTCGCACCAGACGACATTCAATTTACGGCTACCTGATTTCTATTGCAACATGTTAACGTCTGGCTGAAATCTCAATAGCATTGCTACGATTTATTTTGCATAGACAGGTTATTATGTTAAGAATTTCAAGTTGTCATCAATCTGCCAAGACGATGGCTGCCAACGTGTAAGGCTAAAAAAAGAGAATTGTTTCTGGTCAGTGCGCATCACTTAAATATACCCTCGTGTCGGTCGTTTTGTGTGTGTGTGTGTGTTTGTCCAGTCCATGCAGTCTGCAGATCTGGGGGCAAACACAAAAATAACACTCCCTACTTCAGTGAAGACAACTTCAGAGCCAATCATGAACAAGCAAATGACATCTGCCTCACATACACACTTGCTTTAAAGTACTAAATAAAAAGAACAGTAACTGCCATGAATAGTAGATTGAGTGACAGGTTTGTTGAGAATTAAAAAAAACATCGCGTCCTGGCACCACTTTAAACAGAATGTCCCGACCAGAAACAATTATTTATTTATTTTTTTCCTAACAGTAACATTTTTTCTGAACCAGACGATTGAATGTAGTAAATTTTTAACTCAAGAGACTGTGGAGCAAGCAGACAAAAAGTAGCAAAGTCAATACTTATATTTTTGTCAAGCCAGACAACACTGTTTCACCTGACATTACATTGCTACAAATTAAAATGGGAATTTCACATGTTCTTGATTGTGTAGATGCTAATGTAAGTAGCTACTTGATTGGCATTTCACGCTTAACGCTCTTTGTTATCATTAATCTCTGACAGACATCACGTTTATCTTTTAAG
This sequence comes from Glandiceps talaboti, assembly GCF_964340395.1. Lineage (NCBI taxonomy): Eukaryota > Metazoa > Hemichordata > Enteropneusta > Spengelidae > Glandiceps > Glandiceps talaboti. The sequence goes on along the minus strand of NC_135565.1, from coordinate 17,454,675 downwards.
AAAAAATGTATAATCGATAAAATGCGGTAATTTTTCGTGCAACCCAATGTTGTCACTGTGTTAATTTATAAATTATTCATACAGACAATTGTGTATATATCACATCCCCTGCGAGTTAGTGTGCACTGGGTATAGTAGACACAACTATGCAGAAACCTGTACACAAACTATACATGCTATATAGCAGCATTGAATGATACAGTTTCTTACATCATTTTGTCTAAATGAAATAAACTAACATGCCACCAGGCAGACATAGAATGCAGATATCAAAACATTGGCGCCCGCATGTCTGCGTCTCTCTCTATATGTTTAAATGCTTTATTTCGTTTAGACAAAATGTAGCAAGAAATTGTGGTCTTGAAATAGTAGTTTTTTAATGATTTCGGCGTGGTTGTATCAAACAGAGGTCAGGGAACACAAACCTGCAACGAACTGTAAATACTTATCCATACTACATTGAGTAGCAACCTTTCGAACTGAAATTCAAAGTTTTAACTAAAAAGTAAAATAAAATCTTTAAATGCATGCTGTTATCTGTCAACTTAATTCGTACTTGCTTGTGCTTCATTGAGGAATTTGAGAAATCCATCCAACTGTCAGCGACTCAAATGATTTGTAAACTGACGACTAATGTCACATATGAAAATTACCATTATTCGTTACCAGGGGGGTCAAAAAATCACTCAAGTCCGTGTTAATTAGAACAAGGGACTCATTCGACTGATTAATTAAGTATGTCCCGTTTTTAATTATGCATTTAGTTCAATCTGTTTAACAATAGGACGCGCTGTAGTTACAAGACTGATAGAAATCAGTCACATATTTATCAGTGTATGCCTCCATGATTACCAAACGCAAAGGCGGGAAGGTAGGCAATTGTGGAAAATTGATTAATCCTTATCGAGGCAATCAACGTCGTCTACTATTTCTGACATAATTGTATGTGGTCATTATAATCACACATTTTGAATCTCTCGTGAAGTGTATTTTATGATTCAAGTCCAAAGCTATCGCAACATCATAAAGAAAAATAGAAAAGAACACATTGTTGAAATACATTTGGCGGGATGCGATTGTCTGTTTAAAAAAAAGGTTATAATCATAGTTCTAACAAAACTAAACACTGCCTGTATACCTATTGTTATAAGTTTGCTGCAAAATTAAGAAGAAATATTCACAAAATTCTGGTACAAAAAAATGTCGTTCGCTGGATTTTGGCGGAAAGTGTTTTATATCGGGGAAGTTACCGATAACGCCGAAGCTTGTCGATTTCTCTATGCCCTGTAAGGTATTGTTGACTGACGAGTACACAGCGGCCATATTCGATCGAAAAACCTTTCACGTTTCCTCAGTTTTCCCTAATGGCACTACGATACTCCCCGTAGTAATTTACACTTTTTAACTAGCTACTATGGGTTTATATCAGTTGTGGGAGTTAACTTTGCCACAAGATGTTTTGGATACCCTTATAATCTCTTACATGTGTTATCTTTTTGTGTCAAGCAGAAACATTTTGTTTTCGTGAGAGACAGTTAGCCATGCCAGTAACAATTCAATGTAACTTTTTTTTTAAAGCTGCGCCGGCTGCTTTGACATTATGCAGACTCAGAAGGCGCGTAAGATCGTTACTTTGTCTGAATGTCGGCAGGACAGTCAATATCGCTACTCAAAACATATGCATGTCGATCTATGATCATGAAAAATCAACATTTCTCAAAGTCGAATAATATTTTCTGGCTAGAAGCAAAATGGAGTCTTTGCAGAACCCTAACAAACGATTGGGTAGAACTAAACATTCCACATGTCCATTCAGGAGAGCGTTACAATGGAAATCGTTGGAGTAAAAACGAATTCACCGACATTACTACATTGCATCAGTGGAGTAAAAAAAAATCAACCGACATTGCTACATTGTTTCATCTCAGTGGATTACTAAAAACAATTTGCCTACATTGCTACTTTTCATCAGTGCAGTTGAAACAAACTCACTGACATTGCTACATTTTGTCGCCTGGCTCAACAAACATACCGATATTGTAGAATGTTCTTCGCATGAGCTTACTATCCTAGCAAGTGGTCGCCAAGTCCGATATGCATTGTAGTAAAGTATACTTTTTCAGACATGTACATTTATTAAATTGTAACAATTCTATGTTATTTTTGTCATCATGCCAGACGATGAAGTGTTGAGGTGTTAGTATGATTTCTATTGAGCTAGAAGGTGGTTTATTTGTACCCATGATACTACTAGTTACCATCGTAAGTTCGACAGACTCATTTTGATCACAGTCACTTTGACCTCTATTCTAAAATCTGTACAGTGACCCATGATTTATTAAAATTGATTTTCACTGAGAATTGGTTTGAGTTTTCTTGCACAAAGTAACAGAAAAGGTTTTAAGAGCTTACTAGTTTCCACCTAGTTGTATTATGTTTTACCTGCTGCTTTTAGAATTGGCAATATCCCAAAATATGTTCAACAGATAATCACTCAAAACATTGTAACAATAATGACGGAGGACACTATGTACACATCCTATCAGCCTATAATGAGTACAAGGAGTGGTAGATGCATCCATTATTAAAAACTGCTACAGTGATCACATCCAAATATCAACTTTAAAGTTATACTTTTAAAATGTAAATTTAATTTCACTTTCTTCGTAATTCTTAATTTGTAATTTGCATCGTAATTGTACAAATTGAAATGTTTGTAATTTGTAATTGGACACTTTTTTCCTGTAAATTGTACTGGGTAACTCCCTAGCCCGTCCTTGGAAATGATTGATTTTAATACAAATGATATTTAAGATACTGTTTGATTAGTGTATAATACAGAGTTCGTAAGCTTTTACATCTTTCGAGTTGTAATCTTGTCGTCGATACATCGTAATGGATCTGGTACAGTATGCACACAAAGGTATATGAGAACCGGGAGTGTTGTTATTTCGAATATTTTAACACTTTAAACATCCGAATGCGAAATAGCAGCAGACCCGGTTCTCAAACATGTTTGTGTACATACACTTCCAGAGCCATTACGCGGTGTCGACGACAAGAATTCGACTCAAAAGATATTATCAAATCTTCCAAACTCGGTATCATACAATAATCAAATCAAAGGGGACGGATCGACCTAGCGAGGCAGTCTGGGAGGAGCTTTTCTCCCTCCCGCCTTTGAAACTCTCTTAAAGGGGTTAAATCATATTTGGAAAGATTATGATTTTTCAAGATGGATTTATTTTCTGGGTGTGCTTGGATGTGGGGTTTTTTTCTTCAAAATTTCTAGGTCAAAAGGTTTGAAATTTAAATACACACTATTATTCAAATTCAAATAGTGTATGCTATATATAGGTAAGACTATGTTTAGCATGCGGGATGTATCGCTTGTGTGGCGGGGGGTGAGATCAAACTTTCTCATGGCACAGAGAAGTTAAAACGTTTGAAATTTTAATGAATTTCGAAATACACACTTTGATTCAAATTCAAGTGGTAGAGTTTGAGTTACATCATAGGCTATGTATAGCATGAGGGATTATCATCTCGTTAGGTGCGAGCAAAGTTCACCATAATTCACTCAACTCGATCACATAGTATCACTCACTGACTATCAAAATGACGTGTTCCGTTACATCTGTGAATACCTTACAAATGCAATTTGTATTAGACATTCGATATTTGTGACGTCATGGAGCGGAGGCCATATTTTAGAAGAACCTTGGTTCGATGCTAAGCCATTGTGTAGTGTACATAGCTGACATTTGCGGAATAGTGAACACTATCTCTATTGAGATATGAGTCGTGCGAAGACAAGTGCTTTCGGAAGTGAAGGGTGGAAGGACCCTAGTGATCGATAATGTATCGATTCCTTATAGTTGACAACCAGTTTTTGCTTCGCTTAATGGCAATTTTGTACTCGCGTTGAAAGTGAAAGGTTGCCATTATGCCACATCAGTTGTCAAATTAAAATGGAGTGACGAGCGAAAGTGTCATTGAGAAATTTACAAAAGAAGCAAATGACGATGTCATCTTGGCGGTATTATATTTTATAGGTCTATTTCAACGACGTCTAAAACTTTCTTGTTATATACCTTCAGGACAAATTCACTTGACAGTAAAACATCTCATTTGCATTATTTTAAGCATAGTCCGATGCCATCAAAATTTGGTTCCCCGCGAGAGAGAGAGAGAGAGAGAGAGAGAGAGAGAGAGAGAGAGAGAGAGAGAGAGAGAGAGAGAGAGAGAGAGAGAGAGAGAGAGAGAGAGAGAGAGAGAGAGAGAGAGAGAGAGAGAGAGAGAGAGAGAGAGAGAGAGAGAGAGAGAGAGAGAGGGGGGGGGGGATAGAGAGAACATGGAATAATACGAGATGACGTAGGTATTTTTAAGTATGATAATATTAGTCTCGTTTAGAGATAGAAAACGAACGCATCTTTTAAATGAACTTTTAAAAAGTTGATACTAAAAGCCTTGTCATCATCATCATGGTTATGTTGCCATGGTTACGCTTTAAGTCATGGTTTATGTAGTCAGAAGTGAGCATTATTTTTTTTCTCTTCTGGAGGCCAACGTTAAAATTCGATATAAGCTACTGACAGAAAATCGAAAAAAGGTTTCGCAGGAAAACCTTTAATGGAGGCCGTTGATTTAAGGAAGTACACGTAAAACGTCCCCCTAAGCAAACGTTCATTTTGTTACTTTTGTTTTGAAATTCACAGTTATATTATTCATTTTTCGTTACGTCTTGAAATAGAATTTGGGCAAGGAAGCAGTGAATTCAATACCTCAACATAGAGTGGCGCTAATCTACAAGACAAGAAATCTAGTAAAAAACGTGAACAATACTGAAAATACTACTGCAGAGGTTACAAACATTGTGCGAGAAATGGTTTGTCTGCTTTAAGATTGGATTTATGATTGGACATGTTTCTGAACAATATCGTTGCTAGGCACCCACCGAGCATTTCTGAAAATTAAAACGTGCAGTTGTCAAAATTCTGTAGAGTACAAAACTACACCATACAACCTCTGTACTCAATACCTAAGTTATCTACACCACTTACAGCCAGGGTGCCACTCGCAGAGAAACGTGTATAAAAAGTATTTCTATTCGTTCTGCCATCACAATTTGTTTAGGTTTAGTGGTTCTAAACGGAAGACATGTTCGTTATAGTTTAGTTGTATACAAGCTTGTCTTGCCTGATATGGATGTAATAGTTGTATATTTCAGTCATGTGAACACAAGGTTTTATTGCCTAATATGGGTGTGTACGTAGATGTATATTCGGGCATGTGAATACAAGCTTGTATTGCCTAATATGGGTGTATAGTTGTATATTTCAGTCATGTGAACACAATGTTTTATTGCCTAATATGGATGTGTAGTTGTATATTTCAGTCACGTGAACAGATAATTTAATTGCCTAATATGGGTGTGTAGTTGTATATTTCAGTCAAGTGAATACCAGCTTGTATTGCTTAATATATATGGGTGTGTAGTTGTATATTTCAATTATGTTAATACAAGCTTCAATTGCCTATTGGTGATGAGTAATTCTGTTTGAGAATGTATTTCAAACGTGGATATTAATCAGAAGTTGAGTTTTTTTTAGGTTGTTTACTCAAGTAAAGTAGTATAACACCAAGACTGTTTTCTGGCGTTGTTAGTACAGTTGATTGCGTCGTATAGACTTCTTGAACATTTTTTGATACTATGATAAATTACGTCATCAGATCGTGTATGAGTTATATATCTAAAAACGAGGTTGAATTTAGTCAATTGCAAGTGGTGATGAAGTATGTTTCAGTGATAATACTGCGAGTACCTTTAAAATACGCAGCAAAATCATCTATGCCCAAATACATGTACGTATTATACACACAGATAATGCTACTTTAACACTCTCTGTGGATTTGGTGTAGGTGTTTAATATTCTTCTGATTCAGAAATATTATTTCCAGAATAACTGCCATGTTCTTATCATTTTGCAAATATAGAATTCGATGTATTCTGTTGTGTTGTGTTGTGTTGTGTTGTGTTGTGTTGTGTTGTGTTGTGTTATGCTGTGGTGTGGTGTGGTGTGGTGTGGTGTGGTGTGGTCTGTTCTGTGCTAATCTGTGCTTTACTATTCTGTTCTGCTCTATAGATCCTGTCCAGTTCTATTCTATTCTATTATGTTCTATTCTATTCTATTATGTTCTATTCTATTCTATTCTATTCTATTCTATTCTATTCTATTCTATTCTATTCTATTCTATTCTATTAAAAATATAATCACAACAAACCTAAGCAACTGAGGAATTCTTTGAAACGAAAGATTGGGACGAAATGACAACATCTATTTTGAAAATGTAAACTCTGAGACGTCAAATATAACAAGGATCACGTGATAATCTCGGCTTACTTTAAGTCGTTATCTGCTAAATAATCACCGACTCCTACTTTATGCATATAGTCTTTAAGGGCAAACCCTATCAAATATTGATGCTTAGTGACTTGATTTCATAAATCGCCTTTTGTCTAAATTACAGTATTTTCTATACTGGCTACAGCCTTCTTTAATAAGCTTTTTATTAGGGTACGAAAGGTCGGTAGATCTGTTTTAACAAGAACAAGCATTTCTTCGGAACTTTCAAACGAATCATTTCATTTTTCTATGAATCTAATTTGGAGATAATATTGCTTTCTCCACTCATCATTTGCGTAGTTTGTGCTCAAACATGTCCGCCGGTCATCGGTATTTAGGTATGATGTTTTGTCGGACATGGTTAATTGAGAGAGCGAAACGCCAAGAGTTTTATACCCCAAGGGGTATAAGAGATACTCTACAGATAAACCCTTTTGTTAACTATCTAATGACCCATTTCAGTATGATAGGTGGTTAAACTTCCCATGTTGTGACGTCAGAATATCAGTGAAACGACAACTTATAATTACTATCGTTTACGTATTTTCGTCTTCCTTTTTGCCTTCTCTATCTTGGTCTGTCTATCTCTGCCCTTGTATCTACTTGTCTTGTATACACTCTTCATCGTGATCAGTCGAGAAATTACGATGACGTAGTTCCATACATTTGACACATATTGAAATATAGATGACAATATAAAAGTATACACACGGTTTATGTCTTAAAAACCATATACGACCTTTAAAAGACTCCCAAATATACAATTAAATAACACACTACAAAGTAAAAAGTTTACCATTAATACTCCCAAATATCCATTTATACACTGCTTAGACATCCGTAAGTCAGTGATACTGGTTAAACGAAAGCAATGCAGAGTAAATAATAACTTTATCGTCTAATTTGATTTAATATTCTGATTAAAGTTGGCACAAAACTTGATTTGATTCTGACTGTTCGGAATTTTAGGACATGAGATCGTCTCCCTAGCCTGATGGCAGAAGTTCAGAGTATGAACACTGTTATAACATACATTGCCTGAACTCAGAGATCGCACATTTCACACATTGTGTTACTAACTTTTAACTTTTTTATATATTATCTTTATACGGATTTTACGGTGATGTGTGTGGCTAAGTGACTATTTGGAAATTCATATATGCGATAGCAAAAACTTAAGATACCTTGATCAATGAGATTCCTATTTATAAAATTGTGCACGAAGTAACCCTAATTCTTAAAGTGACATGTACTATGTTACCACTGTTAAAGTTTCATAGTTAGATTTTTTTTTAATTTTCAATATTATTTCAACTGAAGCAAGTCTCTTTATTGAATTGCATACACATGTACGTGCCTACATACATACACACATACATACATACATACATACATACATACATACATACATACACACACACACACATACATTCATGCATGCATGCATACATGCATACATACATACATGCATACATACATACATACATACACACGCACGCACGCACGCACGCACGCACACATACATACATACATACATACATACATACATACATACATACATACATACATACGTATGTACACACTCACACACACACAAACACACACACACACACACACACACACACACACACACACACACACACCGCATCTAAGCTTAATAATGCATTTCGAACTTGAAGCAAGACGTTACTGTAATGCCATACGCAAATCTGTGATATTGTACTCCATTTAAATGGGAAAAGTCTGGCTGATCGTAAAGTAAATGAGATAACAGGGGGGTTGTATATGGTCAAGATTTACTCAAGTACGTAGGGACCCCATTATTAGCCGTATTGCTGAATAAGCATGCACAAGATAAAATACTGTGATCTCCTGTCGTCATAATACATTGTGTCTTTCTATATTACAGTGTTGATTTTCTTGTTCCGACATTCTTCACACGTAGATCTGCAAATTAAAGTCTCCTTACGTTTTTTTCACTTTGTAGGTGACGGCCTCATCAGTAAGAGCGAGTTCGTCATAGTACAGACCTTTCTAATGCGAGAAGACGACTAAACTCAGGGAGTCGAGTTTGACAGCCACAAGTGTTGAAATGGAACTTATGTAGAATTCTTTCGTTGCCTAGGTATATACTTATATAATACAACTATCACGATCATTGAGTATAAAAAGCAAACAAAAATATAATAACACTTATGTTTCAATTCAATTCAATTCAATTCAATTCAATGACTTTTCTTCACTCTTTCTGAGAATAAGATATTTGATTCGCATTTCCCTGTATCAGGAATGAATTAGGGTGTCACGAAGTGCAACGTCAGATCAAATCAATTCTTTTGTCACCTTGTGTTCCGATTGATGAATCGGTAAACTTATGCTGTAATATTCTGCTAATAACATTCGATGTTTGATTTCTGGAAATTGATTTGTTTTTTCAGCTTTTGTCCTTTATCAGTGTTGTTTTCTGAGTCGACGTGAATTTGTGGAGAATAAAGGCATTTTGTCTATTGCTGATAGTGTTCTTTCAAGTATGTATGTATGTATGTATGTATGTGTGTATGTATGTATGTATGTATGTATGTATGTATGTATGTATGTATGTATGTATGTATGCATGTAAGTATGTATGTATGTAAGTACGTGTATGTATGTATGTATGTATGTATGTATGTATGTATATGTGTGTATGTATGTATGTATGTATGTATGTATGTATGTATGTACATATGTATGTATGTATGTATGTATGTATGTATGTATGTATGTATGTGTGTGTGTGTGCGTGCGTGCGTGCATGCATGCATGCATGCATGTATGTATGTGTGTGTGTATGTATGCATGTATGTATGTATGTATGTATGTATGTATGTATGTATGTATGTATGTATGTATGTATGTATGTATGTATGTATGTATGTATGTATGTATGTATGTATGTATGTATGTTGGTGTGTGTGTGTGCGTGCGTGCGTGCATGAATTTACGCCCCATCCTAATGGACATTTACATCTCCTTACCAGAGGACATCCCCCCCCCGCCACCAATGGACATTAACCACGCCCTCCACACCAGTAGACATTTACTCCCTCTTTCACCATTGAATATATACCCCCCCAAAAAAACAACAAAAAAAAAACAACAACAACACAATGGACATTTAAAGGCCCCAGCTCCAACCCATCCAATGGGCATTTACACACTCACCCCCCCCCCTGCGACATACATACAAATTACACAACCATTGACTGTGATTGAGGGACTTTTTTATTAAAGAAAACATGAAATAACTTTAGACTAGTTGGTTTGTCACAAACATATGTCAAGGATAGTCACCAAATATAGAACATGTGCTCTCATTGGCCAAGAGACAGGAACTGGTTTGTAATATAAATTATCAATATTTTGGTCTATGTTAATATTATACAGATACGGGGATATAGGATAATTTTAATGACGTCATCAGGACTGTTGATTAGCACTGGGTCAAGAAAAGTATACGCCGATGACTGATTTGCATAATAATCGCCAATCATACATAATATAGAAGTATACGCCGATGACTGATTTGCATAACAATCGACAGTCATACATAATAATAGAAGTATACGCCAATGACTAAGTTGCATAACAATCGCCGATCATACACAATAATTTGTCGAGACATTTTTTAAATAGAAGTATAGAATAGGTTGGTGGAAAGAGAGGGTTAAGCTGAACAGACAAGAAATGATATTTGATGTCTGTGTTGATGTATTTATTTATTTCTGTAGGCCCAGTTTCTATATGTCTCTGTCTGTTTCCGTCTACCTGAGTCAGTCTCGGTCTCTGTTTCTCTTTCTGTCTCTGCCTGCCTGCCCGTCTCTGTCTGTCTGTCTGTCTGTCTGTCTGTCTGTCTGTCTGTCTGTCTGTCTGTCTGTCTCTCGCGCTCTCTCATTCTCTTTCTTTCTGTCTGTCTGTCTGTCTGCCTACCTACCTGTCTGTCTGCCTACCTGTCTGTCTGTCTCTTCCCCTCTCTGTGTGTGTCTGTCTCTTCCCCTCTCTGTGTGTCTGTCTGCCCCCCTCTCTCTCTCTCTCTCTCTCTCTCTCTCTCTCTCTCTCTCTCTCTCACTGATACTAGACTCGAAATTGGAAACCATTTCTACCATCCCTACAGGGACAAAAATACACTCACAGATTTAATCCAAAATTACGCTGTGTAATAAGGAACATTTTTCGATTTGTCATAGAATGTATTATTTGCATTTAACTCGTTTCTCTGGTTCTTTATTTTGGTTTTAAGTATACTTAATTTTGTATCGTTCTTTGATTTGTATACCGTTGGTAAATGTTAAGATCAACCCAACGTATGTCGAGTTTGTCTGTAAAGCGCCAATTTTTACTGATGTGTAATATTTGAATGAACATTTATGCACTCATTTATCTTTCTTCGATATTTTCTCCATTCCTCATTCTTTCTTTCTTTCCATCCGTCATAAGGTAAAATATACTTACTAGTTTTATTCCTAACTTATGTTATTACCCCCTAAACCTCCCCCACACACATACACATACATTGTGCATATAATATGCGCACGCACGCACTCAGTTATTTTGCACTATTGTAGTGTCAGCATTACATTCCGTTGTTAGAGTTGGCTAGAGCGCCAGTCTACCATAAATAATGGTCAGCTAGGGAGACTTCCAAATCGATTGTGGTTACAGGTAGTTAGCTAGTGGGGCTTTCAAAGGCGTCATGTTACGTGCATTATGATGTGACTGTTCAATAACACCCCCCCAAAAAAAAAAAAAAATAAATAAAAAAAAATTCATTTCTGTCCAATGATCAAACTCTTGAGATCTCCACTTCGCATCTCAGATTGCAACAGTTCTTTCATTCATAATCTTCAGACAGGAGATCAGACCATCGCTGTCCATTATCGTAATAACTTCTGAGATTATGGCAATAGTCACTGCGACAAAAACATTGCATGGTTTTTAAAATGTTTTTGTATTTACAGGCGAGATATTCATTTGACCTTTGAGTGACATCAATGCATTTTTAATCTCGTCCAGGATTTTCAAAGTATAACTTTTTTATCCGTAATACTTGCCTTCCTTTAGATTTATTAATATAGCAATTATATCAATTATCAATCATTTGTTTAAACAGCAACACTGTCATTTTGTAATATAACTTTATGAACTACTTTTGATTGTGGCAGACGACATCTAAAGTGTTCAACCTGGCTTTGCTCTCCACGATCATACTAAGAAAACTGATTTTTTTACGATTTCTAAACCAAAAATCTCGAAACCGTATTTGTTCTATCAATTTAGTCGAAAATAAAGTAAAAAATTGCCAAAAAGTTACAGAAAACCGACTTTTTCTGTGCACCTAATTTTATTTCTTTCATTTTTCATTCATTTTATTGCCAATTTAAAGTAAGTTACAATTACATAATGACAGGAAATAAATAAACAAATTGGCAATTGGAGTAAAAAAAAATAGCTTTTTTGCTAATCAAGTTTGGCTCCACCTCAGAGTTCATATGCGTCAATAACGATAATAGGACTATAAGGGCTACACAGAACTAGAAGAAAAATCACAATGGGAGAAAATTTTAGAAAATTTTACGCGAACTGCACAGAGTCACATGTAATGAAGACATACGTGTATTTCCTGTTTCCTGTATATTACTACTGTAAAATGTAAATACTGTTACTATTCACTGAATAAATGTATTTGTCCGCATGTCACGTTCATCTGGCAATAATAACCACGAAGGAGGTTCGTTAAGAGACTGTACTACAGCATAATGAGACCAACCGTCTGTTGATGTTATTCCCGGGAAAGTTGGCCCCTACCTTATATCGATTTCACGGGCGACAAAGCTACAGTCAACTCTTACCATGTCACGTCTGTATATAAGGTGTTGATGCTCTCAGCGGTCATAGCAGGGATCGTCGTGGAATAATACTAGTGTACTAAGGACCCACTCTTTTCCCATGGAACCGCTATCATGAATGGACGCTCAATTTGTATCAATTCCCTGCTCAGAAGATAGTAGATATGTTAATCTTTAGGTAATCCTCGCTAGGCCGTATCGACAAGTAGGAGATTACATCTTTACGTGTGGAGAAGTTACAATGTTATCTATGGAATCATTTACAGTCTTTGTGTTCAATGTTCATACTCCACTTCAATGGATATGTGTAATTACAAATAGAATTGTTGTATACATCCAAACATACTAAATACAGGCCGTCAGCAAATCTAGTTAGCACATTTCCCTTTGCTGCTGGGTGCTGTATGTATGTATGTATGTATGTATGTATGTATGTATGTATGTATGTATGTATGTATGTATGTACGTATGTCCCCATGTATGTACGTACATAATACGTCCGTCCGCCCGTATCTACCTACCTAGACCTGTCTGTCTGTCTGTCTGTCTGTCTGTCTGTTTATATAATTAGCTGGAAATGTACACTGCGATCGGGTTCAATTACTTTTGGTAACGACGTTTCGAGCAAATATCTTTGTAAACATTGCACCTGTCAGTTGCATCGAATACGAGATGCCATAGACTTGAAATGAATACATCACGGAGTTTTGTTTTTACCATCATGAGGTTGAATTTAAACTTACCTATATACATCATTTTCAGTGTAGAAGAAATGAGCCAAGGGTGACGTCACCCTAAAGATATAAAGCCAATAGAATATCCATTCTTTAAATATTATAAGTACAAAAAATGAATATTGGATACAGTACACTAATAATGTTGCTGTCCTGTTTTCTTAACAATAAGGGTCAACATTTTGATATGTTAATTCATCACATCTGTAAAGGTGTGCTGTCAGACTTCGACTCTTTTTCAAAGAGTAGGTGTGCATGAGGAATATCTAGGAAAGATTCGTGATCGTTCATACAACTGGAGGAATGTGGCAAGACTTGCGCATAATGATCGACGTGATGAGTTTTGAACACTGATGTCTCCTCAGGCTCTCGTAGGAGGCTCTGTTATACAGCTAGTATAACTCCATGCATATCTCTGTCTCTCCCTGTCTCTGTCTGTCTGTCTGTCTGTCTGTCTGTCTGTCTGTCTGTCTGTCTGTCTGTGTCTGTCTGTCTGTCTGTTTCTTTCTCTGTCTGTCTGTCTGTCTGTCTGTCTGTCTGTCTGTCTGTCTGTCTGTCTGTCTGTCTGTCTGTCTGTCTGTCTGTCTCTCTCTCTCTCTCTCTCTCTCTCTCTCTCTCTCTCTCTTTCTCTCTCTCTCTCTCTCTCTCTCTCTCTCTCTCTCTCTCTAAGATATTATATTTACAAACATTCCAACTTATGCGCTCAGGCGAGCGGTACCGTCCGTTCGATCAAATAAGGTTCTAATGGCACATTGTTTAGCTTGTATCCAACTGCAGTCCACACTCAATCAATTTAAGTTCTCTGTTGACGCATAAATCTCGTGTTAGGAGTCCTCTACAGAATACTGTTTTTGTATATTTTTCATTACACACAAAATCAATGCACATTCCATTATATATGTATCAGTATGTATATGACAATAAAACACATATCATCACATCACATCATATCACATCATATCATATCATTGAATATTAAATTTTATTTAAACCTGTCCTATGCTACTTGCGACTTTGCACGTGTAGCATGTTCTGCATCGGTTGTTGATCCCTACCGGGCCTAATTGCGCGTAGCCGTGAAGTGTCCATGTTGTGCGAGAAATTCATAATTGTCAAACAAGAATGTAAAATGATCACCAACATACAGAAATACAACATGCCATTCAACCGACAATGAACTGGAACATGTCGCTATTGTAATAATGTTACACATTGTACACAGCATATTTTTTGATCTTCCCGATAAAAAAAAATTGTGGCCAAAATAATCTGAGTTAATTTCAGAATATCTACAAATGAAAATTCTTTACTTGAGGCTCGACAAAGAGTAATTGCGTGAAATCGTCTGTTCTGGCAAGACACTTGAAGTACAATTGTTACATTTTAATCTATCGACGGGCCTGAAAACATGCACACATTGCTACAATGTATACGATTTGGCGTCAATCTCCAAATATGATTGCAGCTCATGCAATTTTTTGGTAAACTTTTCGTTACGTCAGATGTTGCAAACGAGGTGGAGTGGTAATATTTTTGTTGAAGCAGACAATAAAATGTACCAAGTGTGTTAACCAACAATATTTTTGTTTTCAGGAACGACGTTTTGTTTCAAATCAGCGTCAACAGCAGAATACGTGGTTTGTTTCTACTGCTAAGTATGCGATTCGATAACAAATAAAATGTTTATACAATAATAGTCACTTTTAATTAACCTGGAATAAAACCTCGTCTGGCGTGACACAAATCTATCAACATTGTTACATTTTCTTTTACATTGGACTGAGATCTTTAGCCAAATTGAATTAAAATGATTAACATGTAACAATTTTACTTGTAATTATTTTAGAGCCTGATCAGTGATACAATGTAGCTATGCTATTTACTCGTTGATCATGAACAAGTAAGTGTAGGCGATAAAATATAGCAATATTCGTAAGATTTTGTGTCGAGATGACACTGTTTCAGGACTAGGACAACTTTCTGTTGTATATAGAAAGGTCAAACCCCCATGACGTCGCGATATATCGGATATCCTATCGGAATCGAAGATTTCAGCTTCACGACAAAACATACACGTTTACAATCTCAGAGATAAACTACACATATTGTTCTTCTTAGAAAAAAAAAATTAACACCGTAGCTTAGCAGATTACTCGTCTGTTTTTCGGCGTATAGATTTCATTTTATTCTTTCAACTGAATCAAAAAGTGTATATTTTCCAATCGCGAGTCTTTGTTGTGTTTTGATCGGCGTTATCAAAACGACACTTTGACATTCTTGCAGACATTGAAAAACTGAGGCAAAATATGAAAATAACCAATATGCTCAATAAGCTTACGTAGGCTTTCATAAAAAATCCAGCTTATAGATTTTTCATATTTTCTTTTATATTTCTTATTCACATGGATTAGTTTCCATTTTTAAGGCTAGTGACGTTGGCACAGCGGAAATACACTCTTCTGTTATTTTCTCGTCGTGAAAAAATTCGATCAAGTTGTATTATTACTGACCATTTTGCACCTAATTTTGATTTTTAAGCGGAGAATAAATCTTCTTTCAAATTTCAAACTTGTATATCGTAAACTGAGTTCTTCGCTTGCAATGTACGTGTCCAGTCAAACTTTTGTCTGAACAAATCAAATTGAAAGTTTTTTTCTTTCCTGTCATTTCTAGCAGTTCAGTTTTGATTAAAGCCGAAATCAGACTTGTTTGTGAATCGCGATCGATGCTTGGATTGTCTTTCGTTCCCGCCAAATTACTCGAAAGCCTTGCTTATTCTGGAATTTTTGGAACACCATCATTCTATTTTAGCCTGAAACCATAAAACATTTATCTATATATGGCATTAATGAAAGAATTTAGTTCATTTTCCCGCCAAAATTATCTGGAAAAAGATGCAAATTTTTCGAAAATTTTTCGCACATTTTCTTTCATTTTAGAATCCACAGAACTTAAAAAATATTTGAGAAATTAATGATAACTTGTGTTAAAAAACTTGCTACAGTATTACGTAAATGTTTCGTGTATTCCAGACCGAGATAAATAGAACCATTAGTCATTCATTTAATGTTTTAATGAAATTTTGATGAAAAGATGTTTGATAAGATGTGTACATTAATGATTATTATTTCTAGTCTAAGACAGGGCTTGTAGAACCTACAGGAAAAATACAGAACGAGATACAATTGAAACAATATTTCTCGGATCGGACAAGCTATGAAATCAAAAGTAACCTGCTTAAGATGATTGAATGCAAACCTCAATTATAATAATATAATTCAACACAAATATCTTAAATTGTTCTGCATTATGATCATTTAGAATGCCGATAAATTGAGCTTTACGTGTTCGAAGTAAATCGTTTTTTTTTTCTCATTCATTGTTGAGGTAGACACCCTCTATCAAACCATTTAACCTTTCAGTAATATAGATAAAGTACATTTATCTCGTTGGTAATTATATATTTCCTATATTAATTCCTAAGTGCCTGCTGCTTCAACAAAATTATGCACCATCGATTGAAATTATCTATTTTTTACTCAACTACATTAAAAATAACAAGGTTTACTTAACTAGAAATGCCAGTATAGCTGTCAGAAACTATGATCCGTATCTGAATGGACTATGCAGAGGTGTTGCATGAAGCTAACATCCCCCCATATTCCCTGAAAGCAATCATTGCACACTCAATATGACCAGATATCTGAAACTGTATGTCTCATGCATATGTTGTCACATTAGAAACCAGTTAGCCCAAAACAGAACTTTGTCTGTCTCAACAAAAGTCTTTCTGAGATTGTTACACTGTCGTCTGGCGCCACAAAAGTCTTACTGAGATTGTTACATTGTCATCTGGCTTGACAAAAGTCTTACTGAGATTGTCACACTGTCGTCTGGCTCCACAAAGTCTAACTGAGATTGTCACCACACTGTTGTTTGGCTTGACAGAAGTCTTGCTGAGATTGTTACACTGTCATCTGGCTTGACAGAAGTCTCACTACCATTGCTACATTTCATTGTATCTTTGCTGTAGGCCACATTGCCTCATAGGAATCACCACAAATGATTTTTCATCGGTGAACAATGAACACTCATGAGAGTTGTTTTACACTGATGGGAATAAACACTTAGGAGTCATGAATATTCATTTTTTCACGAATGAATAATCATTTCTGTTGACTCCCATGATGTAATGTGGCCCACAGCAAAGACACCCTATAAAGACACAAAATCAACTTAATGTTTTTCTGAAATCGCAAATAATTGTTTCAAAGTCTCTGAAGTTTGGAATGATGTATTTATAGCAGACTTGATTTTCTTGCACTTACTTTACCCTAAGGGAGATAAAATTTAACGTGAAATGTGTCTCAGAAATAAACTGTTCAACGTTTTGCTGAAAGTAAATTGTTGAAGAGAGGTTCAACCCATTGCCAGTGAAAACAATTGTCAGTTGAAATCAATAAAACAAATCAGGGGCCACCAAATAAATTATTTGAATAAAAGTCAGAATTTGCCATCTTAGAATCCAATATGGCCGCCGATATGGGAAATTAAAAGATATTGTGGATTTCCCTGAAAACAAGATGGTGGACCCCAATTTTGTTTCATTATTTCAAAAGAACCAGAGGCAAGCTTCCATATTGTAAACTTTGGATAATTTTTAAGGACTTCGATTTTTAGTGAAATTTGTCACCGAGATGCCATTCTACCTTAAATGTGCCCAGTGATAAAAATAGTATGTCCTGACAAACAAATCTAAGATATTTTCATACAAAATTATTAATAAAAAAAAACAACTAGCTAGACTACTATATGATAGCAGTTATATTATCATTAGTTTAGAGGGAAAACCGGGGATACACAGTGAAATGAATACAGCCAATTTCAAAGTTTTGTACAGATGCAGATCAGAACGCCATGTACAATTAAAATTTACTTTGAAGGTGCCGAAAAGCTTTCTCCTCATCACACTATCAAACTACTTTGTAACATGGATTTGTTCACATTCACAAACACACATGGCGTCACAACAGGATACAACTTACTCAAATACACGCACAATAATCAAGTATGCACTAAAGTATGTCGTATCCTTCCGTGTATTGTGGCCACTGTGTCTGTGGGCTAATTTAGGTTGTAGTTTGATAGTGTGATAAGGAAGACTTTTAAACAACTTCAAAGCCAGTTAAAAGTTGTAATTGGCCACCACTGTCATTAAAGGGACACAAGCGTAGTTGTTGCTGTATATCTAAAAGTTACCCATAGTATTGTACTTTAGAAAGCATACCTAACCACCACTTGAAATTGACTGAACTCAAACGTGCCATTTAGGTATAACTCATAAAAGATCTGATGACGTATTTTATCATACGCATCAACAAATGTTCAGGAAATCCCACCTATGTAGCCAACTGTTCTAACCATGCCAGAAGGCATTGCCCATGGCACAATGCAAACCGGAAGTGGAGAATATAGCGCCCTCTAGTGTTGAATACTGGTATATGGGGGAATAACATACATTATGGCATACCAAACACTGCATGTCCCTTGCAAGTTGGTGCTATAGAAGACATGCACCGACATTAACATTATGCTGGAATGTGGTTTTATTTAAGTATTTTCACTTGTCAGTAAAAAAAGTCAGCTTGTTTAACGACGTTATGATCTCATGCATCACTACAAAACTCTGATATTGGCTGTGAGACAAACAGGTCTACATGGATATATACATGTTTATTTTTTCTATGGTTCGTTTGCTCTTTCCTCCAGGGTTTAAGGTTTGTCTGCTATCATTACATGGAACGTAGAGTAATAAAGAAGATGTTACGGTGCATTACAGAAAGACATTGTCCGACAATTGTCTCGAGGGTATGTTGTAGATCTGTATATATGTACTATTCACAAAGAATTGGTAAACTGAATCAAACATGTTCATTCTTTCGAATCACGACCACTGACTTAGTTCAACAACCTCAAATTTGACTTCTTAACAGTACGTTGTGTTTAAATACCCCTTGAAATCCGGCGGCATCACACTTATTGCCCTCATTGGAGAACGTAACGTTGCTCGACTTTTATAGACCTGAAGTTTACTCAGTTATGAGCAAATATGTATGTATTTCCTCAAATACTTCATCTTGGCCTGTATCATGGTATGCAGTATTTTTGTTATTACAATACAATACAATACAATACAATACAATACAATACAATACAATACAATACAATACAATACAATACGATACGATACGATACAATACAATACAATACAATACAATACAATACAATACAATACAATACAATACAATACAATACAATACAATACAATACAACAGAGTTTAGTTATGTATACTGCAATCCGAATTAAAACATTGTTCACTTTAATCTGGAAAGTGCAATTCAGGAATATGTGTATACAGTATTTGTAAAATGATTATCAACGAAATGTACGGATACATTAATCAATAAACTAGACTATTGGCCTTTCGTTAAATATCTATACCTCACAACTATTGCCGATTCAAAGGTCACTTAAGGTAAATTAATTTAGATTTATACATGGACAATACTGTAAGAAAGAACCTGTGTAAATACAAAACAAAAAGGATTTATAGTACACTGTTATTTTGCCTAAACTAAATTTGGCAAGGCCAATAATTTCATACCTGTTCTTAGCTTTCATGAGTTTTTTTAGAAAATGCGATGGTTCTGTTTTAGTATAAATGTATGTATGTATGTATGTATGTATGTATGTATGTATGTATGTATGTATGTATGTATGTATGTATGTATGTATGTATGTATGTATGTATGTACGTACGGACGGACGTCTGTCTGTCTGTCTGTCTGCATGCATGTATAGTTTGTATGTATGTATGTATGTATGTATGTATGTATGTATGTATGTATGTATGTATGTATGTATGTATGTATGTATGTATGTATGCATGCATGCATGCATGCATGCATGCATGCATGCATGCATGTATGTATGTATGTATGTATGTATGTATGTATGTATGTATGTATGTATGTATGTATGTATGTATTTATTTATTTATTTATTTGTGATGTGTTTTTTTTGCCAAGGAAAATACCGAAGTCTCGCGTGACTAAGAAATCTCGCGTGATTGCGTATTTCTGTTGTCATCATAATGACTATTTGTCATTCTGATTACAACGATGTTAAGCAATTACGCCAGATTTCACAGTCACGTTAGATTTCAATCTTTTTATTGGCAAATGACTACCTTGCTAGTCTAGTTTGTATCTATGCCATGTTCTACTTCCAGCGGTAATGAAAGCCTAAAAAGACAATTTCCAATGACTCACGACTGTTTCATTGTTGTTTTTGCCCAAGTCAGTCCTAAATTACCAAGTAGATATACATGTCATAGTAGCATCGGTTCAATTTGTTTAAAATGATACCCAATGACTGTGGTATCACTCTTTGTAATTCAGATACGTTATCAATCTTCGGAAACTGTGTGTCTACATGTCACTCTCGTCCTGTTATCACCACATGACGTCATTTTAAACCCAGAGATGTGACGTCGATGGGGTCAGAGGTCACTTTTTTCGTGTCTGAATTTCGTAACATGAACAGATAATGAATGTATTGAAATCAACGCGTACACGTACGAACTAAAAGAAAGTTTACATAAAAAAAGCAACCAAATTGTCAAAGCAAAATGAGAACTGGGTCATCGGTTTCTTTCATTACGCTGCAACATCTAACAGATAGATATACCAAATGTTAGTTTTCCGCCTTGAAATGAAATAGGGTTGTATCCAAAAAATATGTACACACACACACACACACACACACACACACATACACTCTCTCTCTCTCTCTCTCTCTCTCTCTCTCTCTCTCTCTCTCTCTCTCTCTCTCTCTCTCTCTCCCTCTATCTCTCTCTCCCTCTATATATCTCTCTCCCTCTATCTCTCTCTCCCTCTATCTCTCTCCCTCTATCTCTCTATCTCTCTCCCTCTATCTCTCTCTCCCTCTATCTCTCTCTCTATCTCTATCTCTCTCTTCCTCTATCTCTCTCTCCCTCTATCTCTCTCTCTCCCTCTATCTCTCTCTCTATCTCTCTCTCCCTCTATCTCTCTCCCTCTATCTCTCTCCCTCTATCTCTCTCTCTCCCTCCCTCTATCTCTCTCTCTCTATCTCTCTCTCTCTCCCTCTATCTCTCTCCCTCTATCTCTCCCCCTCTATCTCTCTCTCTCTCTCTCTCTCTCTCTCTCTCTCTCTCTCTCTCTCTCTCTCTCTCTCATATGGAGGCAACATTATCAATATCATCAGGTTTTGCAAAGGGTTACAGATCTACAATTTACAGTTGACTTATTGCGTTCAAGTATTTGTCAGTGACAAGAAACTTGAGTGTGTATGCCTTCCTACATTGTCCATAAGTAATTTTTACATATCCCTTCAGACAATGTCTCTCCATTATAATCTGCACTTCTAGACATCCTCCGGGCAACTTTGGTTCTTCTCGGATGAAACTCTTTTCAATGCACCATGTCAAGTCACAATAGTCCATTTCTTCTTCACTGCCCCTTCAATTAAATACGTCATTCATTGCTGTTACGGTCCCCGCCTCTCAAACACCCAATTAAGGATGTCGAATGGCCTTGTGTGTGGTGTAGTAGCGGCGGACGGAAGCGCGCGACCGATGATCTTCTTATTCAGTTTAACAGGTTGCTATAGTATTTTACATTTATGACGTAATTACTTGGAAAACACTTGAAATAAATACAGAAATTAAAAATGTCTACTTTGTTCACCATCGATTACGGATTACCGCCAACAAATTCGAGGGATTTTTTATTCGTAACTTTTTTGGAACTTACCACCTAATGACGTCACTATAATAAAGTTCCATATATATTGACACGAAAATAATCATATATGAAATTGAAAATTTCGCAACAAACTTGATAAAAGTGGACACTTACTGTTTTTGCCATATGTACAATACAAATTTGCTTGAGGTGCAACAGAGATAATAGTCGCGATCGATGGTCCGGTTCCAAGCTGCATTGCGCGAGATGATGTCGCTTATGTTTTTACGTTTAGTTTTCTTTTGTCTGTATTACGTTTGAAATAACATTTTCATCAGGAAATTATGGAAACACATGTTGACCTCTTTGATTATGAGTGATTTTTATAGAACAAAGACTAAACGCCATCAATGACAGGCAGTGATTTTACAGGTTAGCCCAGAGTACGGTCAGGTGACAACCACCACCCCTGAGTGACGTGTGCAAACCCCTAAAGTGCGTACACAACACATGTCATTGTATGGAGAGACGCGCAATGCATCTTGGAACCGGCAACAGGTCTATGATCCGAATGGTGGTTCAAGTTAAGTACTACCAAACCAGAGTCGAGTGATTATGGAGTTTCAATTCAGTGGCACGTGTTTTTTTACATGTCACACGAAGTTGTTTTTGCGTTATTTATTTTTTTTCCACAAATTACTTAAAACAAAATACAGACACTGGTAGCAGGCAAACATATAAAAATGACATATCTTATCTCACTGTCTACATGTGTCACAACTCAACATCACTGTCGGATGAAACAAGGAAGGTTCAAACCCAGAACTGTTATTTTTACAATTCCCTCCGGATCTGCAGACTGTATGGGCTGGACAAACATGAAAAAAAAGACCGCCGCGAGGGTGTTTAAGTTATGTGTGCGCTGGCCAGAAACAATTCTTGTTTTAGACTTAATATAGACACAAACTTAAACTATAATGCTACATTTTATATTAGTCGATCGTGAATGGACATTGATGTAATTACACTCACAGTGGGGTGGCATCTCTGATAGCAAGTTTTCCTCAAATGGCCATACATAAACACTTTATTCTGAGTTTACACTATCTTAATTAAAAGTTGACTATATCCACACAACCAAGGCACCGTATGCAAAAAACAACAGTGTTAGTTTGTATCTATCTTAAAGTCTCAATAACTTGCTTTCCGTAAGTAGTATATGTAAACGCGATGGCGCTAAATCGTGAGAAAAAATCATCTTGTGTATGTACTCAGTTGTTGCTACTGGTAACTAGTATGATTTATCACGACATGAAATAGTATTTTATATCAATCGAAGATTTCTATCAGTTTTTTTTTTCTTCTTGAATTCGCGTGCTTGAATAGCTTCTTGTTACATCTCCTAGGGCTTTAATGTTCTTTATATTGTACACTTGTGAAATGCAAAGTTTATTAGAAGTGTGTATTTCTCTACTATGACGTCACAGATTTTGAGTGAGTAATTTATCTAGATCGCATAGCTAAGTGAAAATTTGTAGATACAGCTCTGAGCGATCTGAACAGGCACTTGTAATACAAAATGCGTCATATGAAGTTTTTCCTCATTTTTGAAGAAATTGTATCCGAGCTTCTCCATGATGCTTCTTCTGCAGATGAAACTTTTTACGCGACGTAAAGAATGCATGGCGACAAAACCAGGCTTTACATTACACATATCACTGTTAAGTTCGTTTGTGATAGGTTCCGTGATCGCGGTTTGCATGTTGTCTCAATCGATGTAACTGTTCTGATATTACAGATTAATCAACATCATCGGAGAAATATCACCTTTGCTATTACAGAATGAACATCGCTGCAATCAAACGAATACGGTTTAGGGCTCAGCGTTTTTAAAAAAATATATTTTTAACTTGAAAATGATTCACACACGATACTAGGGCCATATTAGTTCTCATACCGCTTGATCAATGTTAGCCTGCTCTCAAGTATAATTGAAACCAGTCATCCTGAAACAGAATGCCGCTTCGTACGAACACATCATAGTAACACTCGTCTTGATCAACAAACTCCTACCTACATTATGCATCTTTATATTCATATTTATTATATTTATAAAATGAAGCCATGTTAGTAAGATTTGTATCAGGCAGACGATAAAATGTAACAGTGTTAGTAAGGTTTGCATCAAGGCAGCCGATAAAATGTAGCAATGTTAGTAAGATTTGTATGAGGCAGACGATAAAATGTAACAATGTTAGTAAGATTTGCGTGAGACAGACGATAAAATGTAGCAATGTTTAATAGTAAGATTTGCATTAAGGCAGCCGATAAAATGCAGCAATGTTAGTGAGATTTGCATCGATGCAGACGGTCATGTAGCAATGTTAGTCAGATTTGCATCGATGCAGACTATAAAATGCAGCAATGTTAGTAAGATTTGCATGGAGGCAGACTATATCAATGTTAGTCAGATTTGTATCAAGGCAGACTACAAAATGTAGCAATGTTAGTAAGATTTGCATCGAGGCAGACTATAAAATGTTACAGTAGCAATATAAGTCAGATTTGTATCGAGCCATACGATGTTCTGTTTCAGGTGAACTGGTGTCTATTCTGAGACGCCTTAATTACAAGAAGTATTAGAAAAACGAGACTTGCGCTATCGATTCTGTAGTAAAAAATAAATTGTAAATGAACATCTCTCGTCTCATAACTGCCTTTACATTCTGCATCCTTACAAACGGGGTGTCTTTATGCCAAAGACGTTCAGTGCGTATTGAGCGGTTTTTAATAGTCAAGTGTTCATTACAGTATAGCATATACTCTATCTATTCCTAATAAATGTATCGCCGAGATACGTGAATGAATTGTATAATATTCACTGCAGGGCATATAGCAGGGAAAAACAGGAAATGGACGCACCATGGAAGGAGTCCTTCTAAACCGTCTATGCTTGAGGAGGTAGGGACGCTACAATGACTAGCTACATTGTCGACGGACTTGATGAAGTAAGCATTGAATCTACATGGCCGAATTGTACAGTTCAGACCAATTTAGAAAGTTGTTCGTTTGGGTTACAGTAAAAATTGGGTATGCAGATCGTAGGGATATGTTTGAATGAGTGGTCATATTATTCATTAACTTGAGGATGCACTTGGTCTATAGATTATTGTGGGAGGAGTTGCCATATACGTGTAGATGGCAAAGAAGGGATAGAATTAATAAAGATGACAGCAGCAGTTTGTGTAAGCCGGGGGTGGGGGTGGGTAAGAGCAATCGGATTAAAATCTGATGTAGGGAATTTGGCGCGATTTATTTATTTTCCTCCTACTTTTATTGTCAGTTGTTCTTTTTCTGTTCTGTGAGCGTCTGATACCTACCTACCTACGTATCGGGCGCTCACAAAACCAGAAAAAAGAACAAATGACAATAGAAGTAGGAAAAATCTCGCCAAATTCCCTACATCAGATTTTAATCAGATCGTGGTAGAGGTGCTAAAGAGTGGGCATTGTTCGTTCACTCAAAGGATACATTTCAATATATTTGCACGAAAATGGTGGGTAAAGATCCTTAAAGTGTACTAGGGGCTGTATTCTTTATTCGCTCGAGGGATACATCAAATCGAATCATTTACGCTGATAGTGGCATTTTTGTCGAGAACTGAAATGGCGAGGCAATCGACTATCGGCTGAATTTACCACATTTCATCGATCGATGGTACACTTAATGTCGAGTCAAGGAGAAAAAGGGCGTGAGTTAAGTTATTTTTCACATTATAACTTCCTTTAGAAGTGAACTATATTATGGCATAAGCGATCTGTCCATTTTAAATATCACCCCATTTGAGATCCACCGGAATGGGCTATTGTGGTGAGGGGCTAGTTTATTAGTCCACCCTTAGGTATTGTCACCCACATCATACACTATTGGATTTCATCCAAACTTTGCACAAAGGTAAGACACGTTGCTTTGTTAATCTATTTCGAAATGTCGTTGTGTTTTGACATTCTTTGCCATGAAGTTCCTACGTTAAATCTATATCTCTCAAATCTATATCTTCGTGACATTTCAAGATTGCCAGTACAAATATATGTCGTCTGGACCATTTTCATGAATAGTATTTCCTGAACCGTTACGTATATCTCATCGAACGACAGACGTCGTTGGCTCGTGGAGTAAATCCCAACTTAAAGTGTGTTCTCCTTGTCCGTGGGCGTTGAAGGTTGTACTAATTCTGGGCTGGAAATTAAAATCGATTTTGATAGTTTGGTAGCGGCAATTCAAAGCTATGTGTAGGCTGTATATCCGTTTAAGAGACGAACTCCATACGTTTCTAATCAAAACATGAAAGTGAACAAAAATCAAAATAATTGGAAAAAAAAGATGACTGCCTATTGATCAGGATCATTTTACAAGAAGAATAATGGTATTGATCTTACTAGATGTTACACCATTATATTACAGTTACTGGTATTTTGTCAAACGCACTTCCTCTTACAGTCTGTACGATGCGTCACTCCAATAGCAATGATCCATTTCAATTACTCATTTTGGTACAATGTCATACAATTTACTGTCATCTTTACGGCAAACTTAGCATATTTCCAAGTACCATTCTATAAGAAACACACACATGCATCTGACTCCAATTACCTTAACATTATAAGTTTTTAATAATGTTTTTTTTTCATTATTTCATTATGTTCTTTCACTTTTGAAAATGTCATTACATTGAGTTTAAACCATGTATCAACTCTATCTCATCGTGATCACATTTGACGAAGTACAATTTCTCACAATCAACAGCAATACTTTTCAATTAGGGGTAAGAATTTGAAGACCAAACGTGTTATAGCGTTGAAGTAAAGAGGTTTACAGTTTTATCGTGATGACGATAAACACTCACCCAAATATTATGTTTGATTTTTGTTTTAAGTAAGAATAAGAAGCTAGAAAATTCACATCTGAAATTCTAATAAGTTGTGGATACTAATGAAATTCGGTGGCAAAGTGGTGGATCCAAAAATACAAAAAGGATAACATGATCTATCATTGCATGCTATCAGAAAAGTGAGCAAATGTCAGTCTGGTTGGAAATCTCACATACTTGATACCCCCCCCCCCCCCCCGGCCCCGGGTGACAATTAAAAATAATGTTTGCTAATTCCAACACAAATTACATTAATTTTGTTTTTATCTCCCCGGGCCTTACCTCAGAGTCTATATGAAATCAGCAGTAACTCAACTCACGTGACCACCTCACATACAGTAAAAATGATTTTGCCTTGGGGTTTCACTCATGGATCATTACGTTTTTGCATAGACCCTAGGGTCTATGGTTTTTGAAACAAAGATACACACATTCGAACTCTAAACTAACAATAACAGAGAAACAACATAACACGGCAGGATCCTTTGTCCAAGCACATTGAACACTGATAAGCATTGCTAATATTCTTTCACAGTGTAATAGAAACTGGCTTCTAATGAAAACATTACACATGGACTTGATGGTTTTAATTGCTTCAATTGTTCATTTTCTAACTGATAATCAACTCGATTACTTCTACACCCCTACTGTGTGTGACACCTACGTACTTGTTTCTTTTGTGTTAGAAGTTGTCTGAGTGTGGGTAAAAAAATGTCATGTTACATGAGTGAAACACCGAGACAGTCAACTGTTCTGCAAGACAAATGGAACTACAAAGCACATACATTCCTATAATGCTATTATCTCGTTCTGCACTTTGTCATATTTACACACTCACACTTTTAGAACTTACCACAGTAACTTAGTATTGGCAATTATTGCAAGGATTCGTTTATAAAACTATTAATTAAACAGTTGTATTTATTGCATTTGTTAAAACCATAGACCCTCCATCACTGTTGGTGGAGTGTGTAGGTTAATACTCAAGGAGTACAAAAACAGCAAAACACCCGGATGAAGGTAAAGCAATGGTTACATGGTAGAACAATGGACCACACATAGAAATTCAATGAAAATGCTCAGATTATGTTTATTCTTGGATTTGGCATACAGTGTTTGCGGGCAATAATTATTACAACATATATTTTGCGAGTTAAACGTTTAGCGAGGATAAAAATCTAGTATCAAAACTTGTCGTGCATGACTGACACGACTGATTCCGTAACATTTCTGATTCGGTGAAGTGTAAACAAAGTTGCTACTGAGAGGATTTCGTTCCTGTCATTTGTCCTTTTTTCAAAAAAATAAATGTTCGTTTTGTCCCCCTTTAGATATCATATGTGTTGTCGCTGACTTTGCTTCGATGATGAAAAACAAAAGTAATCACAAACGTGAACGCTGATGTCGCTGTCATACAAAGACAAGTGCTCACAACCAGAACTAAACGATCCCATGGTAACACAACGGATGTACAAATCATGGTCACGTGACACACCGTCTTTTTTTTAAATTACAATATCTTTGCCATGTGTAACCATAGACAACGGAGGACTGAATGAAACACTGGGTACCACTGCTTTGGTATTCTGCTAAGATACTGTTTATCTTTGGTACACAAACATTTTGGTGAAAATAAACTTTGTTTTCATATTTTGGCTTCACTTTACATTGATATGATAAACAATGTTTGACTAAGTTCACTTATAGGCCTACAAACTTTGAGAGCTACAATGCATCAATTCACACTAAATAAATCTAGTACCTTTATTACATGCAGTTACAAAGAATTTACCAGTGAAAGCAATATATTTTCACAGAGATTTATTGTGACACAAAAATTGCTTGTTAAACAATTTGAAATATGATTATAGCCAAATACAAATTTAGGGTCACAATATTGTGTGTGACAACGTGGCTTTACATTCACACAATTGTGTGTACAAGGAACGATTGCATACTCATTTGCATACAGGTATACATACCACTAGTTGTGTATGTACACATACAATGTAGTCATCGACATGTAAGTAATAAGACCTGTAGACATTATTATCTAAGTCACATACCATCAGTCCTTAATTTCAGTTAAATGAAAGATTTAATGATTTCATGGCATCATAAAACAATAACCTTTCATTTCTAGGCCGAGTCAAAGCATTTTCTCACGCCATGAATCACGTTTTTTTTACCCAAAACACACATCTCTGATGCAATCATTTTCATTTGAAGAATTTTCCATCTACACATCCTATAAAAGTAATGTCCCCACCAATGGTTTTTGAGTTTAAGTCATTTACATACACACACATATGCACACACACACACACACACACATCCACACACATACATTTCACCATGCCTATTGCACTACTGAACCTCAGTTCAGTTATGCTAAACATGACCTGTTAAGAAACTGATATCTGTGACCTATGACCCTTTAACCCTGTGACGTCAGCTCTACATGTGCAGTTACACCATATAATATGCTTGTGAGGTGACGAGACTTGTGTGAATGCTGAATGTTGTCAGTAGTGGTATTTTTGAACATATAGTATTATGTAATAGTCAGACTATTGCACTGCTGTCGACGGTTTCTCATCTGGTTTAAGACCAAGTTTGTGCATTTCCACTGTTATTTGAAAGAGATAGTCAAAGCATTCACACCTGCAAAAAATACAAAATACAAACTAAAAAACAGACTTAAATTACTTTTGTAAGAAAAGAGTATGCCTTCATAATTGTTGGCAATGCTATGATGTGGGATGATGAATGTTGATCAGAAAGTTTATTCATTTTTATGTCTGGTTGTCATGTAAAGAACATGTCCGGTTGTCATGTAAAAAAATGTCCGGTTATTATGCAAATCACAAAGAGCACAATTCATACCTATGTAGTACACTACATGTACATATGATAAAAGCCTGTTAGCCTAAAACAGAATGCCATCTATCTCAACAAACATCTCACTAATGTTGCTACATTGTATCAACTAGCACAACAAACATCTTACCAACATTGCTACATTTTCTCACTATCTTTGCTACACTTTCTATCTTTGCTACATTTTATTGTCTGGCTCAACAAATATATTATTTATAATTTCTACATTTTAATTTCTGGCACAACAAGCATCTCACCAACATTGCCACATTTTCTGCCTAACTTTGCAACATTTTATTGTCTGGCTCAACAAATGTATGATAATTTCTACATTTTATTGTCTGGCACAGCAAACATTTCACCAACATTACTACATTTTATCGCCTGACCCGATAAATATCTCACTATCATTCCTACATTTTTTGCCTAAGTTTGCTACATTTTATTGGCTGGCTCAGCAAATATCTCACGAACATTACTCTTCTTTGTTTGTATGCTCTACTATCACCTTAGTAAATCATCTCCAAATAATATACAGTGTATCCTTTTTTTTGTGGCTTCATTCATACTCCCTGTTGATAAGATAGTGCTGAACCAAGACATGGAATTCAAACACTGGGATTTCATATAAGATAAACTTACATTGTCTTTGCCTTCTCCCATGATGGACCCCATACATAAATACCATGTCGACGAACTAAAACTGCTGGGCATTCTGGGTACTTTTCCATTGCTTGCCTCATTCTCTCCTTGGAATGAATCAAATCCAGTTCAATTCAATTCAATTCAATTTAATTCAAGTCAATTCAATTCAAATCAAATTAAATCAAATCAAATACCCATGATACATGAATCACATTATTAGCTCGCTTACATGACCAATACTCATAATTGCGGTTATCAAAAAGACAACAGGTAAACAGTATACAAATTCAATATCATTGTTCATCAATAATTTTTTCACAATATAAAAAAATTCCAACAAAAAATGATCTTACTTTTAAATCTTCTTCATGTTCTGTATTTTCTATAATTGGTACCACTAACATGTCAGTATTGCTGTCAAAAGTAGAAATGACTGATTATTATATGTGTGTCAGAATCACAGAGATAATATCTAACATTTTATGACACCATACATGTACCTCAGAGCTTACACTATACAAGTACACAATGCTATAGAACTGATACCTATATGATGGAAAATCACTTTCAGACATACATGTTTCACTAATCTGATCTCTTTTATTTGAACAAGTTTTCATCATCACATCCTAAGTAATATGCACACCCAATACCAAGGCAATCGGTGTGGTAGTTTTGGACTTTACAATTGTACACCATGTGTACACATACATTGTACAGAGAAACAGACAGACAGACAGACAGACACATACAGACAGACAGACAGACAGAGACACACAGACGCATACAGACAGACTGACAGACAGACAGGCACACACATAGGCACACATAGCCAGACACACACACACACACACACACATACACATATACATACACATACAGACACAGACACACAGACACATTTTACCATGCCTATAACACTACCAAAACCAACACTTTTACATTTTTTTTTTTTTACAATGAACAGTAAATTGCATTTATCAACTTATTAATATATCACACATTATGGATCATTAATTTAACATTTGCATCTTTCGGACATGAGCATATGTTTTTTTATTACTGCCACAAGGCTTGTCCTGTTACCATGGCAACAAACACATGATAATAAATTTTCATATATACCAGTTTATGATCACTATGACGACATGATAAATTGCCATTGAATGTCGCAGTTCCATACGTCAAAATAACCTGAAGTTTGGCCTATAAGCAGTTTCGAATATATGCAGGTTTTGTGGGGTGTATATTGGGTGCACGTCCAACTCGGCTCATGTCCAACTCGGCCCACCAACTCGGCCCACCGTCTGCCAACTCGGCCCACCAACTCGGCCTACTCTCTGTCAACTCGGCCCACCAACTCGGCCCACTCTCTGCCAACTTGACTATAGATATTTAGTCCGCTATTCGTCAATTCGTAAATAGTCAAGATGTACAACTCGACGTGATTGTAACTTCAAAACCGAAACACTTTGAAATAAATGATTGCGTTTATTACTAAGGTATCGCCCACTTCGACACGACATGCACTCTAAAATGGGTTGATCTTTTTTTATTAATCGTTGAAAATGACAGAAACATTTTCGTCATGACGTGCGTGGGCCGAGTTGGCATGTAAATGGGCCGAGTTGGCATGTAAATGGGCCGAGTTGGCATGTGAATGGGCCGAGTTGGCGATGGGACGAGTTGGCAATGGGCCGAGTTGGTCCTACCCCGTATATTGTGCACCTAATTCTATGTTTGTGAGGACCTAACCAACCCTGTATATTCTATAATACGGAGAAAATGCATTATTGGAAGGAATAGAAATAAAGTCACAATGTCAATGATTGTAAGATGATAACACACACAAGCATATATCCGAGTGAAAATTATAATTGATTGCTGAAATTCAGGTACTTTAATAAAACAAATGATTCACAGGTTCCCTCAGACTTGAAGATCTGTCTTTGATTCCCTTATGTCACTACCTGTTATCCTGAAGCATATTAGATGGATCTTTCACTCTAAGTTTCCTTCTGCCATTTCTAAGTCAGTCAGATTGTTGAAATCATGAATTCAAAGTACAATGTATCGTCACTTAACAATCTATTTTTTAAAATTTTAAATGATCAAGCTGTAGTGTATGTAGTGTATAAGTTGAAATTATGATTCACTGAGGCAATGGTTTTTGAATATATGGCACTACTACAAAAATAATACTGTTCAGCAGTGTGCCCACTGCCCTCTAATGATAGCCAAATTTTGTTGTTGTGAGTCAAAATTAGAAAATTTGGCATTTCTTGTGAGTCACCACACAGAAAGAGATAGGGGAACACTGAGTCAGTGGTACATCAAATTGGTCACACTGCTGTTCAGGGTGTATGATATTACCTTTATGTCATTAATATATTACAAAATGGTTTCAAAAAAAAGTTGTAGTTGCAAATAGCTAGATAGTACAGCTGTAAGGTGTTATGATGATGAAACATAGAATTTCCTATAAAGGCCAACTTTGAGGAGATACACTCAAATTCAACAGTGGTAAAAAAAGTATGAAATTCCGTTTAAGTATATTGTTTGACATTTAGTAGCAGTGATTGAACTTATGGCGAGGGCTCTCAGATATAAGTAGAGGACTTGTTGCCTTGGTTACCATTTTGACGAAAACATTGCACACTGCTTCAGTTCTTGAGTACTAAAGGTACTTATGACACAGAATCAGACCTTAAGATGATGAACAAGGTAATTGAGGTACTTACTTCAAGCTCTTCCCTGTAACATCATTTCGGATTCCTTTTATCATTTCTTGATGGGTGATGCGGAACTCTGGACCTGTACTTAACATGGTGACTAAGTTGGCGTATTTAGAGTGAGAATGGATGCATGCTTTGGCATCTGTTGTAAAGAACATAACAAGTACTAAGCAGTTAATACATGTAGTATGTTCAATTTTGAAGCTTGTGTGCTTAATGAATGTGACAGTATCTATTAATTTCACAGTAACATTTTGCATGCATGTCTGTCAGTCTGTCTGTCTGTGGGTGTGTGTGTTTGTGTGTGTGTGTGTGTGTGTGTGTATGTGTGTATGTATGTATGTATGTATGTATGTATGTATGTATGTATGTATGTATGTATGTATGTTTTTATGTATGTATGCATGCATGTCTCTGTCTCTGTCTGTATGCACACATTTTATGTATATATGTGGTGGGATGTCAATTATTGAACACTGATTATCCAAATTTTGGATCATCTGAATGTTGCTTTTCATCACAAGTATGCATGTATGCATATACATTTGTATGTATATACAGTATGCATTCACACCCACACCCCCCCCCCCCACACACACACACACACACTCACAGGCACAAATGGATGGAAGCTCTAATTGCTGACAATACATGTATTTTACCTCTCATATCATATGCATTCATAAACAATGGAGTGCAGGCACTTTTCTTTAACTTTTTACTTGGTGGTGGTACACATATATCTTTCTCTTCTGCATCCATCACAAAGAGATCATCCGATACTACTCTCTCTTTTTGAACTCCAGAGGGTGCTATATAGATTTCATTCCTGATAACAAAACATTTGAATGATGACAATTTTTAAAATAAATATAAAGTTATTTCATTAACATTATACAACAGTGTGTGTGTACTCTTGTAGGCATTGCTGAAGCTGTGTGGCGAAAGTCTTGCATATAAAGGCACACTGTTGTTATTCATGCCAGCAAGAGATGACATTTTATGTTAAGTCATGTCAAAAGCCCCAACTGTCTATCATTTTGTCATAATTTCTTTTTATTTGGCTTTAGGCCTAACAAGAAATATTGTGTGGTTCAGAGTACACTCAATTTTAAAATATGTGGGGTAAGTAGATTTTAAGAAGAAAAAGTTTATATGTATTTTTTTTTCGTGTGTGAGTGTCTAGTTCCGGTAGTCATGTTTTCGGTTGTTTTCCATATGGTCTCTGTGTTATTGGTTTCTTCTCATCAGATGTAAAGTACAGCCTTTACAGATTGGAAGAACAGTTTTACATTGTCTTTTTATTAGCCATTATACTTCATATCAAACCTGGGGAGAATACAGGAGTGGTGATTCAGCTCATCAAAATAACCGAATAATTGAACCATTTCATGTATTAAAAGGTTTGGTGTATTTTTGAACTGGGTGGAATAAACAAAAAACAGTGAAATGTTCCTATCACTGCCACTTTAAAGATACACTTAGCCACAACTGGAATGTTTCTGAAACTGTTTTGTTAGATATAATGATTTGATCATAATATTGTACATACTGCACACAGTACTAATCACCAGTAGGTAAACATATTTGAGCATCAGTGCAGCTCCATAAAACATTATGTCGTACTGGATTTTGGCTATACAAATTCTTTTGATTGATTGATTGATTGATTGATTGATTGATTGATTGATTGATTGATTGATGGTGTAATATATTGAAATTTATTTTTGAATCCACACCTAAAAATCAGTGCCCCAATGAATCACGATTTCTACTTATTACTACAATATTGTCTAGATACAATAGGCCTTCATTTGACTTGTACAATGTGTAAAAGATTTGTATTTTAACAATTGTCAGTGAATATACATTGTATTGCTGGTTTTCTGATCAACAAAATAATACTCTAGTTAAAGTCAGTACAGGTTTAATAACAATAACATTTGTCTTACCCATGTTTGATGGTGATCCCTCCTCCAGTACCAGTTACCCATCCCATGTGATAAAACTGAGTAAGAAGTTCTGGAATCAGTTGTCTTGGGTGATCCTATACCAATCCATGGGAAGTAATAACACAATTATCAAATAAATATACTTGAAGTAACTGTATAACTCTTTTGCACTCATGCCTGCGCGCACGTGTGTGTGTGTGTGTGTGAGAGAGAGAGAGAGAGAGAGAGAGAGAGAGAGAGAGAGAGAGAGAGAGAGAGAGAGAGAGAGAGAGAGTGTGTGTGTATGTGTGTGTGTGTCAACATAATGACATTAATTGTATATGTATGTGTGTGTGTGTGTGTGTGTGTGTGTGTGTGTGTACATAGATGGTATGTATACAATATAGCGTATGGGTAAGTGCCAGAATTGAGAGGGGTTGTTACACACAGTGGTTCATTCCATAGACCCTCTATGTTTATTCTAACAATTGCGGCACATACCCATACGCTACATACTGTTTAATACATACACTGCCAGTGCCTCGTCGATCGTCACAAGCACATGAAAACTGACTTTCATATCACAATTTCTGAGTACAAATAACAAAACTTGCCTTTGCACATTTTGTACCGTTAGCCTCCATCTCATGAGTATGACTGAAATCACACTGCCACGGTCCGATCGTTTTCGATCAGAATCAGAGCCACACATGCACGCAGCCGAGGCAGCTGTTGCAAGCATTAATGTTGCGTGACCTTTGACATTTGTCGTGGATAGATTCGAGTTCGCATTGATGTTTTAGTCACAATATTTATAGTGTATTTTCGTATGGATTTTGATTTATTGAACACAAGAATTAACTTCATTGTACTATAACTTCATACAATGGGAATCAAAAAGGAAATAGTAAGAAAAAAAACCAAGCTGATTGCCATTGAATATAAAAATTCCACAGTAATCTGTTCGACTCTGAAAACGAATCCCAACATGGTTATGTAACCTAGTTCACCCCTTACATTTCAAGATGGCGTCTGCAAGGTTTATTAGACATTGCTTCTCGCCAAATGTATTCAGACATTTCATACGATCTCCAAGGTTTTCCTCAGTAGGTTGCCACCGGAGGAAAATATTTACATCCGTTCGAGTTCTAGGTAAGTTGGATTAAAGAAACGGCGATTGCAATACTTTACTTGCAGCCTCGTTATTTCTCTCGAACTCGGAGCTGAATACGTGCAGATTTTGTTCGTTCTCTTCGTGACATTACCGGTGAACTTTTTTTACACTAACTCTCCATGGGAAAATGATAAGTAATAACATGTGTTGTGTGACAATGTAGATACATGCATGATAAATATATGTCCGCGTTTCCTTACCTGTGAGGACGTTTTATCATCAGTGGTCTCCAGACACTGACAGACAGTAGACAAGTAACTCCAAGTGTCATTGAATCAAACAAGCGGTCAAGCCCCACAGTACTCTTACAAGTTATAGCATTTTTCATCCCAAATGTTTGATGCACATGCAGTTACACGATAGTACATATTGTTAGTTGTTGAATAATGTTGATTGATCAAGTTATACATGTAATGATGTATTGACATGATGTAGCTTGATACATTGTACACACATTTAAAAAAAATAAAGTAATAATTCCAGACTCTGAGACTGTTCAGTTTAATTTTGCTGCAATAATTATAGTGGTAGTTTTGAATGTTATTTTTGATTTTTTTTAATTTTTTTAAATTTTTTTTTAGCTTTTTTCGTTCAGGGGTTTTAACTCAGAACCAACCCCAGAATGAAAGTAGCTCAAATAAATAAAACTCCAGTCTAGCCCAACTTGCATGATTTTAGTGTACAGTACATCAATAGTCAGAATCAAGTTATGGACCACATTCGCCAAGCAAGCAGGGCAGCGCATAGTCCTGCCTGCAGACGAAGTAAAGTCAGATCTTCATGATTGTGACAATGTCCCTTTCATTCTCAGACCATGCTCAGTACATCTACATTTATATATTGTGTACCCTGCCAGTGTGGCGCACTATATAACCCATACAAAATAAAGGAGAAAAGTAGCATTATTGTTGGGGATAATACAGTACAGGCCATGCTGAGTAACAATTGTCTAGATACAATGCAGGACTTGAAATTAACTTTTTTCTTTGGTAGTCCTAGTGGGCTACAAATTTCAGAAATTGGTAGCCCAAGTATTGTGACCTGTAGTCCGATACATTTGTATTCCTGAACTGAAAACAGATTTCCTCTATTGGAAATATGTGTATTATACTTTCATGTCCATACATCTAAATCTTCCAACTTCGTCACATAATCAGTGGTAGCCTGAGTGGGCTACCAGCTGCAAATTATGGTAGTCCCATGACCAGATTTGGTAGTTTGTGGGCATGGGACTACTGTTTTTCGAGCCCTGAAATGCAAAATTGATAACATACAAAATGTATAGCTTGGGGTTCTGTAATTATGATCATTCATAGACATTTCTCTCTTGTGTTTATTGTCTATTTCTCTCTTTGATTAACTATGACAGGGACCCCAGGACAACCCATAGATATGCCAGCCCTCTCCCCAACCATGGAGGAAGGCAGAATTGTTCAGTGGCTGAAAAAAGAAGGTAAGTACAACCATTGAGGTGTACATGTAAATGAGACGCTTACTTCTATCCATGAAACAACAGATAGAACTACTGCAGGTTTGTTTTCTTACACCATATAGTTACTATGGCAACCCAGTGGTTGTGCCATAGCATCAGTGAACCCAGTGATGTAGACAGATGTACAATAATCATAACCTTCATAATTAAGAGAAGTCGATCTGGTGAATTTGGAATCTCAAGTTTGAATGTCAGAATGCCAAAGTGTGTGATACATGAAATTATAAATCTCATCACATACACATAGTGGACAGCTTCTAAGTACAAACATTTACAGTTAGTGTAGTTCACATAAATAAAACAGTTTCATGTAGTTTGTCTATATCACAGCTTTTCCTTAAAGTGGCCATATGGATGAGAATTTGGTATTTATGCAAAATGACATATACCATGTCCATGTTCACATCTCAATAAATGGCAAAACATTAAACAATGTGTAGAATGTTTGTTATTGTACGTACAATATCAAACTTTTTACATTTTGTGCATCTTTTTGCAATGTATTGAGTTATGAACATGGACTTGGTATATGTTATTTCACGTTATTTTTTCAAGTAGAAATACATGGTGAAGCTGTTTTATCAAAGAAAAATCCAAAATAAATACCAAATTCTCATCCATATGGCCACTCTAAATGTACACCCAAAAAATATATATACCGGTAATGACGTCATTGCTCTAACAACATTTAACACTGAGATTATCATAACTTGTGACAAGACTAAATATGTATTGCAATATGTTACATGTCAGTGTTGCTAGGATTGTGATTTGACCTTCCCCTCAGGCTAGGTTCTCTTGTCAACATTTTACATGTATTAATTAACCAGATTTCTTAGTCATAGTAAGGTATCATATGTACATGTAACACCTATCATTTTAATGTCTTGTTTCAGATTACCCCAAATTGTGAGAGATAGCAATTAATATACACACAGCAGATTTGCATTGTAAATTCAGTACATCTACTTGTGTACTCCTTAAATTAAAGGTATAATGTACACTAGTCGTAACTGTGTTTTATTTTTTGACCAGACAACCAGCAATGAATTCACTGATATATAGTATACGCTGTACTTGTATGAGTGGTCAATGTTGCACATAGGTAGTGCAGTACCATCAAGGATGTAGCTACATGTAATTGTAAAATTTAAAGCAGTGAAAAGTACATACAGTAGGCGGTAATATCTAGGAATGAGACTCATAAATCTGTGCAATAATGGAAATATACTGGGTGAAATGAAGAATTTTTTTAACTAATTCCTGAAAAAGTCGCCAGCAAAACATTGCATCGTAGCCAATTGTTTTTGGTGGTTGCTGGTCGTTATCTCATCCCTGACCATGTTGAAATTGTGATTGCACTGGTAGTGCTGATTTTAGGGTGTAGACCCCAAAAATCAATGTGATTGGATGTATTGTATCATATTATGTGTACAGCTA
Organism: Glandiceps talaboti; assembly: GCF_964340395.1. Lineage (NCBI taxonomy): Eukaryota > Metazoa > Hemichordata > Enteropneusta > Spengelidae > Glandiceps > Glandiceps talaboti. Next base: position 17,415,635 of record NC_135565.1, on the reverse strand, counting down.
GAGAAGAACATTTATCCATGGTGATGCATTACTGTTCAGGGTGTATGATATTACGAGTAGATTATTATATTTAACATAACATTTTTAAAACACATTCCAGTTGCAGCTAGTGCATCTTTAAGACATAAATTGAATCCATAAATCTACAAAGGCAAGGAAGATCCCTGATATAAAACCTTTGCTGTCCTTTTGAAATAAAAAATGAGCCTGAGCTGATAAATTAATTAAATATTGATATGTACATTGTATGTAATTGGAGAAAAAATATAATGTATATATTTATCTGATAGGAGATGCAATTCAACCAGGAGATGCTTTGTGTGAGGTGGAAACTGATAAAGCCACTGTTACCATGGAAATAGAGGAAGAGGGTATTCTTGCCAAAATTATGGTAAATATTCTACTATTGTGTAAAAATAAAGTTTTGCAAAGTCAACCTTTGAAATATTGATTCAGAGTAATTTATGATAGCTGTCAAATATTGGAAAAGAAAGTTGCAAATTTTAAAAATAATGTTATTTTGTTGATGCCACCAACCAGTTGCAATGTCTGTATTGGTAAAATTGAAAGAAAAAGCACAGTATCTGTGCCTTTGCATAAAAGTCTTTGTTGTCCATGCAAATACACTTCATCATTTCATGTTTGTTTGTTTGCCTGCTTTTCTTTGACCGTTCTGTTAATGTTTTGTGTACTGTTACCTGATGGAACAGCCAATATGATGTATTACTATTAGAGTCAGGGCTATACATGTGCTTTTCTGTATGAACAGGTACATACTTGATGGAACAGCCAATGTAAGAATTACTCTGGGTAGTTATAACTTCAATTTAGTTTTTGTACAGATACCTATTAGATGGAACAGCGAATTCGGTGCATAGCTTGACTTTCTTTGTGTACAATATGTACAGGTACCTGATGGAACAGCCAATGTTAGAATTGGTACTGTCATAGCTTTGATGGTAGAAGAAGGACAAGATTATAAAGATGTTGAAATCCCTGCTGCAGCAGGCACCACAGCAGCTGCACCAGAACCTGCTCCTGCAGCACCTGGTCCAAGTACTGCAGCACCGGCACCTACAGGTATGGCTATGGTAAACAATACAATCCATGTTAATCATGGTTTGATCAACTTGTAGTTTTTTGTGCACAGATAAACAAATACCCCAGTATAGAAAGACGATTGATGTTTGTTCTATCGGAGGCCAGTTTTAAAAAACTACATTTTGTACAAAATATCTGTATTGACCTTATTGCCTTCTATTCTATTCTTCTAACATTTCTCTTCATTGAAAACAAGTGAATTACCCCTTTACTGATTTTTGTTCTGTATGCCTGCTAAGACTACACACCCTCTTCAAATTTTGATAAGCTTTACAATGGGAGATCCAGCCAATGATATTCATCAAGTTTTATACCACAAACATTCAGGTGGCTGTGAGAAAGTGACAAGAGTCAGAATCAAGTCATGGAAACGCAACCATGTATGCTAGACTATATTGAGGGATGTGAGATGAAATAATGTATAATAATATATGTGAAATGTTTGTACAATGTACTACAGGTGGTGATGTACCAGGCATGCAAGTACCAATGCCATCTTTATCTCCTACAATGGAAGAAGGCAGAATAGTAGCTTGGTTAAAGAAAGAAGGTCAGTGCACAGATATCACAATTACCATGACCAATGATGTTTGAAAGAAGCTCTGTTTTCACCTCTGTTTGTTTGTATTTCTCTTCTTCTGAGTTTGTTTGATTGTTTGATTGTTAGTTAGCTATATTATAAATGTATATAGTTGATTTCGGATCTGGATTTTTAGTTTTTAAACCTTTTACATTACTAATTTCAACTATCAAATGTTAACTTTGAGGGCGCCCTTTAATATACACGGGGGGGGGGGGGGGGGGGGGGGTATGACCCCTACAGACCCTAGTTTAGTATTGGGCCAATGGGGGAGATATGAGCTTTACCAAGTGCCCTCCAATTACAGTTGCTTAACTACATTTTAGCTTTTTGAAAGTTTAAAAACACTTGTTTACACCACAGGAGACAAAGTTGAACCAGGTGATGCTCTGTGTGAAATAGAAACAGATAAAGCCACTGTTACCATGGAAATTGAAGAGGAAGGGATACTTGCCAAGATTTTGGTAAGATGTGTGTTGTATTCATAGTGCTTTGTGTAAACTTTTTAAATGCAAAATGTAGTAAAAGATTGGTACTTTGGATGCTTACCATTCCACACTTATTTGATCTGGGGCTAATGCGCATGCATTCTTTCAGGACTACCCAAATAGTATGACCGATTTTATCAGTTGTTGATGGTCAAACATGGTGATGGGGAGCAATAAACGTAATCTGAAAATTTACATTTCTGTTATATGTACTTATTGCATATAGAGGAAAGAGTTGAAATATAATTTAGACTACTGAGCAGTGCAAGTTTAATGTCATATGTCAGGAGAGGTTACATTTGAATACGTGAACACTCACCCAACACTTGATTGGATCCCTCAGCCAAACTATACCAAGCATGTGACAGTGTAAACCGGTTATGACAACTGTAGAATCGGCCAGGTCGCTCAATCAAGTCCACCTATTACTCCACATATGTTGACAAACAGGAGAAAATCTGATTTATATGTTTGTACTAGCTGTTTTTTGTTTTGTTTTCAGGTTCCAGAAGGAACAGCCAATGTTCCAATAGGTAAACTCATAGCACTACTAGTAGATGAAGGAGCCGATTTCACACAAGTGCAAATACCGCCAGAGGCAGGTATTTCATCAACAGCTCCCTCTAGTGTCAGTGAAGTAGCAACGCCATCAACACCGCCCTCGGGTGGTAGTCCAGTACCAGAAACTAGCGCCCTTGGTAAAGCAAGGTACTGAGTTTTATATTGTCTTAAATGCTTTAACTGAACATTATAAAGTCAAGATAATTGCATGTTTTGTTTTCATAAAAATGATCATACTTCAGTAGTGAACAGCCTTTGTACTCAGTCAACCCAGCTCTAATTATTAATAGGGACATGATAAAAGTTAAATTGTTACATGACAGATTAACTGGAAATATATTTGTGGAAGTAGAAAGGGTTGTACCACTGTTGGTCTGCTAGAGGGATGATTATAAGGAGATACAACTTTACACTGAGATTCTGTATATAATATCACAAAATCATACATTTTAAAACCCAATACTTGGAGGGGATTGAGGCCCTCTTTTTCAGTGGGTCATGAGTACTGTCAAACTACATTCTGATTTTAGGAAGATGTTATAAGATGTGCACTGTTATAACAATATATAAATGAAGACTAATGTATGTTTATCTCAAACAGTGGTATACTGTCACCAGCTGTAAGGACATTACTGGAACAGCATGACATCAATCCAGCTGCAGTCATAGGAAGGGGTCCACATGGCAGAATACTGAAAGGGTAAGATATAGTTAAAGTGATAAAGTCATCCTGATGGAGTTTTGTGAGAGGAAACATTTATTACAATGGCAGACAGAGTGCTCTAAATTAATAGTAGTCACATGTCCACAGACAATTCTGACAATAATTTGCAGCTGGTGGACCACTCAGGCTACTACTGTGAGAATTAAGCAGTCACAGATATCAAGTATTTTGATAGCACACATACATGTATTTCCAATGGGAGTCCTGTTTTCAGTTCAGGAATACATATGTAGTATTGTGACATGTTTATATACATGTAATCTTCTATGGACTTTAATATAATTATGCTCAAGATATGCATTTTAGAATCTCCTCTTGTACACACATTTTAAACATATTTAGTTTTACAATTAGACATTATTTCCCAAAGCTTTTCTGCATTCAGCCAAGACTGACCTAAGGGGCCTTGTGACTACGAGTTGTTTGACGAGTAGAGACAAATTCTTATGTCACATGTATTTTCCTGCTGAATGATGAAAAAATATTAGGAAGTACTATAATTATACTTCCTTAAGCAAAATTCATGAATTCATATTTTGACCACCACGGAACCAGTGACGTAGACACAGGTTATCTTGATGTAGAGCAACTACAGGGTATATAATCTATATTTTCTGTTCAAAGACAATATCTTAGCCTGTGCATTGTATAATATAACCTAATATTATAATGATATTAATTATGCTACTTTACAGTGATGTATTACATGCCCTTAGAGGTGAGAAATCATTGATTAGACCCGGTACACCATTTCATATGTCCGAGGTAACAACAACACCAGTAGATCAACTCAAAACAGAAGTGCCAACTCCACAACCAACGCCACCATCATCGAAACCTAAACCTGTCAAACCAATTGCTGCAATACCAGATGTAAGAATTGGTTTTCAGATCTTAGAACAACAGTATTTGCATGAGTATATTTGTACTTGCAGCACAACATTGTCTGCAGCTGTACTTGCATAAGTGACTTGTTAAATTCCCAAGTATGCAAGAAATAGCCTGAAAACCAACACTTGCATTCACATAGCATTCTGTTCTCTCATAAAAACATTTTGTTTATCCAAATTTGCAAATTTGGTAAAAGTGTTGAACATTGTATAAACAGTTTTTGTGAACCAAATTGCTGAATTGGTAAAAATGTATCTTGTGCATGAATGTGATTTTGTGTACATTTGTATGTGGAGTGCATGGACACTGATTGTCCAACAGATATGTAATAATGTTTTCTGTATTGCACTACAAAACTGATGGTATCACATACACTGATGAAAATTGTCACTGATTAATATGTAACAATTATATATATTGATCTTTTTTAGGCCGAGTTCACAGATATAGAAGTTACTAGTATGCGGAAAACTATAGCTAAAAGATTGACAGAATCAAAGGTATGTCAAGACAAAGTCCTTACTGCCGTCAGATAAATAGTCATGAATACATATTGTTCATCTAATACATATGCTGGCTCCCATGATGCAAAACTGTGCCCTACAAGAAATGAAAATGAAAACATTTTCTAGTTTGGGTTTCCTTGGCAATTGCATATCATTTATGTAATGTTAAATCAGGAACTGACGAATCCAAAGTTTATTGAAATACCTTCATTCTTGGAGTGGCATTCCCGTTTAAATAAGATCAAAGCTGTTCATTTAAAATATAACAAATTCTTGCCTTTTTTTCTTACAGTTCTTTACTCCCCATTTCTATGCGACAATAGACTGTAGAATGGAGGAAGTGTTGAAACTTAGAAAGCAGTTAAAAGAAGACAATGTTAAAGTATCTGTTAATGATTTCCTAATTAAAGCCATTGCAACAGCACTAAAGGTAAAGTACTTGTCTGTGTGTCTGTGTCTGTCTGTCTGTCTGTGTCCATTCAACTATTTCTCTGTGTATCCATTTGTTCTGTTTATTCTATCTTTATATATCGAGCTACCTAGCTATTATCTCTTTCTCTGTCTTTCTCTTTCTCTGTCTCAATCTATCTATGTGTGTTTATAATATACCTAGTGATAATGCTGTGCCATGATTCGCTAGAATCAGTCACGTGATAGGAAAATAGAATGACTATTTCCCTAGGGGAATAGTTCCAACAACTATTACATGGTCACGTGACCACCGCAAGTTCAACAGGTCAAAATGGCAGCTTCTGACGATGTCGTCTGCCACCGCGAGTTCACAGCATAATATTGAACACATATTGCCTGGCCTATATTCGGGCTATAGCACCCGTTCATTACCCCCTCGTGGCTGTGAGTTACCAGAATCACATGCTATTTCCCTCGGCCTTTGGCGTAACTTGCAGTCCCTCGGTGTAATAAACGGGTGCTATAGCCCTCATGGCCAAGCAATATGTGTTCAGTATTTACATATACATTGTACATGTACCTATTTGATGAATTCATGCATTCTTATATGCACATTCATACAGACATAGACACACACAAATGTACACATGCCTACTTACATAAATCAGGAAAGAATTTATATATGGTTACATTATAACATGATCATTAAATTTTCATGTGAATAGGAAGTGCCAGAACTTAATGCAGTTTGGAATGGTGAATCTGCTCAACTACTAGAAGATATAGACATTTCAGTTGCTGTGGCAACACCCACTGGTTTAATAACGCCCATCGTGAAAGGAGCAGCACAGAAGGGTTTGGCAGAAATTGCATCTGTTGTTAAGGTAATTTTTTTATCAAAAAATGAAAGATTTGGTTAATATAGGGAACTTGCAAACCCACCATCTTGAATGAATAGTGCTTTGTGGAAAATGTGCTGATAAACATGTCTCAAATACTGGTGTAAATCATCTCATATTATTTGCAACTAAAAATAATCTAGTCTTGGTTACCCTCACCCTTGTACAGTAGGAGGACTTTCCTCCCAGTCACACCAGATTAGGTAATACACACAACTACAAACAAACCTTTACATCTGCTCATACAAAATGTACAATTCTCTTTGAAGTGAGGTGTTATTCACAATAACGGATTAATTACAGACAATAGATAAATCTGAACAGACAAAAACAGATTTCAAAGTCTTTACATTAGTTTTATGTATTAAGGGACACAATCTGTTACAGTCTACAATTTTTACCAGATTATCCCCTTCTGTTACCAAGAATCCATACCTATAACAAAGTGGAAAACATTGAATAACAGTCTCTTGTTGTGTGTATGTTTGTAGGACCTAGCAGGGAGAGCAAGGGAAGGAAAACTCAAGTTAAATGAATTTCAAGGAGGTTCTTTTACGTAAGTATAAATTGTGTTTGTAAAGTCTATACTTATATTTTCACATCTCGGTTGAAAGCTAAGTGTGGATTAGAAACTGGCTGTTGTGGGAAGGCAGGAAATAAAAAATTGCAATACCATAAGTGTTAATATTATTGTTATGTTTCACTTATTCTATAATGGAAGCGTTATTTTTTATATCATGCTTTTCCACACTATGCTCTGAACACTTTACAGGCATTACCCTGGCATGCACCTATGATTGCGCAATGGTTTTCAGTACTTAATAATTTCTCAATTCTCTGGGAAGCATGCTGTCTTGTAAGCACATGGGATTACATGTATATCCTTTAAATAGCAATTACTGTCATACAAGGCCCCATATATGACTGACGGACAATCATTGTTCAAAATCTTGCCTAAGGAATTTAGCCATTGAGAAATAAATGTCATGAGTAGGGGTCAAACCAGCAACTAGCAGATTGTGAATTAGAGATAACCAGACTAATAATTCAAACACCATAACTCCAAATCTTCTTCTCTCTCTTTTTTGACAGGATATCCAATTTAGGTATGTTTGGTATTCAAGACTTCACTGCCATTATAAACCCACCTCAGGCCGCTATTTTGGCCATTGGAAGATCAAGACTTGTACTAAATGATGATAATAAACCTGAAACACTAATGTCGGTAACACTGTGTAGTGACCAGAGAGTTGTTGAGAGTGATTCTGCATCACAGTTTTTAGACGCGTTTAGGAAAAACATTGAAAATCCCTTTAGGATGGCTTGTCTTTGATTGTGATGATGAAAAAAAGTATACAATAGTGTTTTATTCTGTGGATGGTAAGTAGGTAAAATGTACCTGAGTTCCCTAGTCCTTTTAGCAGTGTTAACTATTGTCTACCAGTGTTTTTGTAAAGTGCAGTAACACTACTAAAAGTAAGTGAAATCTACTTGAGTTGCCGTGGTATTTCACTAGGATTCCTCACTATAATGGAAATTGAAGAATGGAAATTTTGACAACTGAGATGGATGGTTATAGATATATGCTTAGTTTCAAACAAATACTATGAACATCACCAGTTTTAAAAATAGTTATTATTTTGAGAATATAGTAAAATTCAAAGTCTAAATTGTCTATTTTGTGCTGACATATTCGCATATAATTTGCCAAATCTGATGTGAAATCTTTTCATTTCAACTGAAATAACTTTAACAGGTCCTTTTATATTTGCCAAATCTTAAGCAAAAACTTTCATTCTAACTGAAATAACTGTGGAACAGTTCCCCTTCTGTAACTAGCATTTTTAGCACGACTGAACTGAGGTTCAGTAGTGCTATAGACATAGAGAATGTCTCTGTATGTAAACGACTTAAAGTCAAAATGCACCAGACCGATTGCAATGGTATTTAGTGGGAGCATTATTATTGAGGGTGTGTAGATGAAAATTTCATTAAGGAAAATGATCTCATCAGAGATGTGCATTTTGGGTAAAGAAACATTATTTTTTTTGGCTGAACGACAACAATAATAGGAAAAAGATATCTAGATGTAGCGATGTACACATATTAATTCATAAGAAAATAACACTGATAAGACATTTTCAAAAATATGAACATCAGATGTTACAATTGTCAAAGAATTGCAATATTTCATCTTGTTTTACTTTAGGGGGCAATTGTTCATAACAATGTTGATAAAATGGTGCTCTCATTTCTTGTTTTGGGCGAATAATTACCAAAATTATTCAAAAAATTATCCAAAAATAATTGGTGAATAATTATCGTGGAGAGCTTATTTCTGTGTACCATGAAATAATATATTTACAAGGAAGTAAACAGAAATTAGCTGTTTTGTATTGGCGTAATTTTATCTGAATTGGGGATGAATGAGTGATAGCCTACCATAAAATTATTTCTAATGGACAGAAAAAAAACCCAGTGAAACTCAAAAAAAAAAAAATGAAAATTTTGTATTTTACAGTTAATACAAAGATAGTCAACACATATATATGTATACAGTGTTTTAAAAACACATGTCCAATCTGTTGTCTTCTGGTCACTCATCTTGCAGCCCTATCTGTGAAAAGCCTCACTCCTTTAGTTGTTAGGCCAGTTACGTAGCTCTACATGAAGCAGTCAACAAAATGCGGCTGAAAAACAACAAATTATGATTTGTTGAGATTGTGATCAGCTTACGCCATGGACTGGAACACTACATGTAGAATGTTTTCAAAGATACCCAAGAATCCAGGCCCTTGTAATCAAAAGGCGCTTCCTAGATAGCACTCCAAGTGGCTAAACTGTGAAATCTTTTGTCTTTTTGACAACCGGACTATAACTCATTGAACATACCCAGAATTAAAGATCAATCGATGATAAATACATGCACATAGAAATTGTAATCAAACTAGGGAGTATAAGTTAGTTTAATTATCCGTTAAGAATAAGTATAGGTCTCCCTAACTTAACCCTGATTCGTAGCATACACTGTATAACAAATGTCCTAACATCTCAAAGTATTGAAAGAATGGAAATTTGGAATTTTGCTTCCAAAACAATTGTTGACTCAGTGAGTCAAAATTTTCATTTGTAATTTGAAGTATGGTTTCCTAGGTGCTTAAGTATATATATACATAATATGATGTGAATTCTTTGTTGTGTATTTACACTTACTTACTAACAGAAGTATTGATTTCTTTTATTCTGTAAGAGGAAATTCATTGGTGAGAAAGACTAGCTTGTCTTTGATACATTCTGCTGTTCTTACAGAACACAGCTTTTGTTAAATGTCATCCCTTGGAGACAGGCAGGGCAGCAGTAGCCGCCATAGAGGGTAGGATGGTTGAACTGGCAAGCATTCTTTGCACACAGCCTGCAAACTCAGTAATTCAAACGCAGTATTTTTCATAGATATCTTTCATTGAAGCTGATTGGTTGACTGCAAAACATGATGCATATGTTATGTTGAGTGTGTCAGATTTCTTTGATGTGACCCAGTTAGCCATATATGGAATGTGACCTTTGTACAAAGAACCTCAAGTATCAACACATGATATATGCTACTTTTATGCTAATATTTTATAATGGTTAACAGTTGCATATAATGAAAATAACACACAAGAGTAAAAGTACTGAGTGGGAATTACTGAGCGTGCATGACAATCGCACCATTGTTGTCCATAGTTTGGAAATGTCAATTGAAGAATATATTACAAAAAAACTTAGTCAACTAATATACCAATAGAGTAACCAAGAGTTCTTACTACCATAATCTCTCTCACTCCTTTGACATGTGTAAATAGAGAAATCTCTGTCAATATAACTCTTACGTCTGCAAATTTCATATTTTAATTTTAATGTACAGGAAATAAATGAATTTTTTGTTCAAGTTACCGAAAAAAGGAGTTCTGATTATGTATTACTCACATGCTTATATGTTTGGAAATATATATGTATGTGTGTGTGTGTGTGTGTGTGTGTGTGTTCATCTTTCCTGTTACAGACTTTGACAATGTGCAGTATTGATGCCACAACATAAATTTATGATAAAGTAAACAGACAAGAACTGTTTGTTGTTAACATCTCTAATAGTACATTTACCATCCTAGTTTACAAGAATAAAGACTGAGGTAAAATAAATGATCCAAAGGAGACAGACACAGAAAGTCGTGCCCTCAAAACAATTTTTAGTGTTTGCCTTAAAACCATCTCCATCGGGCGTGCTCTTAATATTTAATACAGCAGGCACACACAATGAACTAACCACTCGGCCACAATGTTGAAGAATTGCGAACTCCATTCTGATGTAGTATCAGAGCATTATACTTTCGTAGGCAAAAAACAAATCTCGTCTCACTTATCAATAACATTTTATTTGCATATTTCTAAAATATCGAAAAGCATTCAAATTAAATATGATTAATAAGTGGACATTTTGCTTGTTGATTCGCAAAATTGTATCACTTTTATTTTGTGTCTGACACTTAAATCCGACTCTCTACACTCGTCATCCTTTCCATATATGCATGAATTGACTTCAACTGTGGAATCGCTTTCAGTTCGTGCCAGACTCACAAACTGTTCTCTCAACACATTCATCACTTGGTTTCAAAAGACTTATGTGTCTCTCCAGAACAACAAAATGCATCACTGAAAGGCTTTAAAGTCTTCAAAATTTACGGTTACTTTTTTTTCAAAACCTCCAACCCATTTTTCAATTAAAATCAAGAAGAAAATAATGGGTTGCCGTTATTTTGGAGTTATACAGGTTTTTATAATTATAATTTGAGAATTTCCTATATACTTCAAAACCACTAGAAAACATTGTTTTAATCGCACGGCTCTTTCCTTAAAACAAGTTAGTAAACAACCATGACCACTTAATTTCAGTAATGGTTTCAAAAGGACCAGGCATATGTCTCCCTATGCAAAATTTGGATGATTTCATTTTCTTGACGTTCAAAGAAATTAGTCCCCCAGGCATATTCGCCCTTAATTGTTTAAGTTACATTTGATTAGATTCCATGTTTACATAAGATTATATGGTTTCCTAAGGTTTCGTGGTTTAGGCTAGGTTTTCATAAATTCTACTCAACCGAGTCTTATATATATTTTATTCCCAAATCCCACGAATCAACACAATATCCGTTTACCTACAAAAACCAATATTTATCTCCATCATTTACAGTTTGTAATATCACAAAAATCAACATCACAAGAATTGTAAGACGACGTCGACAAATGTCAAAGGTAATAAGTTGAGCCCAGAATTTCCTTCATTTTCACTAAAACCATGTATGATCGCTGTTGAATGACGTCAGAATATGATGTTTACCCATCAAAGAGCTACCGTATGGCTCCAGGTGCTAAATTTTAACTCAATCGCGTGGCATGTTTCAATGATACTTTCAGTTGTTTACCTGTCAAAAGGTAGCAAGCTTTGACCAGAATTTCCATCAATTTTACCAAAACCATGAACGATCATTGTTGACTGACTGACGTCAGCATGTGATGTCTACCCGCCAAATATGCCCAGTGCTAAATTTTATCCGATACTTTCCGATGTTAACCTACCAAATTGCGAGAAAGTTTGGCCCCAGGTTTTGGTGTTGTCTAAATACAAGAACAAGTGTTTCCCAGAAATATGCCTTCCAAAGATCAGACTTACTAGTTTGTGTGATTTTACACCGCACATTCTATGTTTTATGTAACTGTTACAATTTATTTGCCTACACATATAAGTATGTGTGAGTGATAGCTGCGAATGTCAGTCTGAAAATAATGTACAAATACTATGATGAAATAACTTTCCTTCTCTTTTAATTTTGTTGATTTATGCATCGTCACGGTCTGTCTGATATGAGATCACTGTGATCTGATATGCATATTATTGTCAACTTTGCGGATTGTCTGGACGAATTTGATATGGCAGAATTGGAAATAGACCAGTTTAACCCGAAACAACATGTCGGCAGCTTGTACAACTATAATACTAAAGGCACGAGCAGTATTTACCGGGGGGTGGCTTGAAAATCATAAATTCTGGTCGTTCTCTAAGATATCTCTTGCTTGACAAATAATTCGGTATAAGTAGTACATTTTAACACGTAATGATATGCATCACCTAATACACACATATACACTCGTTAAACACACACACACACACACACACACACACACACACACACACACACACACACACACACACACACACATACCTAGAAAGAAATGCATATGGAACTTGTGATGTAAAATCCGACGTTTCGAATAAGAATTCTTTTTCAAGGTATTTATCGGCAAGACATATCAGGTAAACACCTGAATATATCTGAATGTTATGGAACAGAACGACAACCGCGAGTGATTACATACATACATACATACATACATACATACATACATACATACATACATACATACTTACATACATACGTACGTACGTACGTACGTACGTAACGCAAGCGTGCACGCACACACACATACATACATACATACATACATACAGACAGACAGACAGACAGACAGACAGACATACATACATACATACATACATACATACATACATACATACATACATACATACATACAGACATACATACATACATACATACATACATACATACATACATACATACAGACATACATACATACATACATACATACATACATACATACATACATACAGTCATGCATACATACATGCATACACCTGTTAGTTTTAATACTAATTCGCAGCATCGATGGTCGTGACGTCATATCACACCACAGCCAAACGACTACTTATGGTTATTATTATTATTATTACAGAGATAAATCTAAGTAATCACTCCATGCAACATATCAACGAGTGTAATGACGTCACAGAAACATGTACACGATGTACTACCTTTTGAATCGCATGATCAGAACAAAGGTTCATATTTATGGGCACTTTCTTACAAGTGGAAATAATTGACCATCAAAACGGCAATGTGTATACCTGACATATAACTAAATTGTATTATTACTTCAGTGAATATGATCACTATACGTGTGCACTGCATAATATGTAGGTATAAAACAGGTTAACGCAATTCAGGGGAGAACTGAGATTAACAGCATTAACAGCACCTTGATTCGATGTATTCGTGATTTTACTCTTGTTCATGTTATTTGTGAAATGAGGTGAATTTCTGTCCAATCATTGACATCTCATACAGTTCGTCAAATGATTGGCCGATTTGAGTTGGTATGACGTGTACAGTTCCAAACTTGTTTTTCTAAATTCACGGTTTAGGTCCTGAATTCGATTACCTCTGCTCCATGGGAATGGTAAGTTGTTCCCTTAAGCGCTGTGGGTTTGTTAATTAGTACTTTAAGTATTAGAGTAGCAAACAGGGGTCATGACCTTAAGTAGCAATTAAGGTGACTCCCATGTGTACATCTCTTTGTGGTATCAACTGATAGGAGTGTTTCTCTTGTTAATGACAACTACCAGCCTCTGTCGAGAACTAGCTGTGTCCATGTTTTCACGCATTGTACATGTGTTAATACTGGTGAGCAACCAACAGAGTAGTTATTTTCTTCTAAGTTTGTCACCAAATGTAAATCTCATTACAGCCTCTGAAATCCTTGGATGAAAGCCAACCTACGAGTAAATGCCCAGTACTGTCGCCGACATCAGGTGGGAGAAGGAAATTATTCCTACTTTTAGTACACTTGTATTGCTGCTATCAACTTTAAAAGAAAAGTCCAGTCAGACTTATTTCTACCTTTAGTACACTTGTATTGATTACTGCTATCAACTTAAAGGGAAAAGTCCAGTCAGACTTATTTCTGTCTTTAGTACACTTGTATTGATTACTGCTATCAACTTAAAGGAAAAGTCCAATCAGACTTATTTCTACCTTTAGTACACTAGTATTGATTACCACTATCAACTTAAAGGAAAAGTCCAGTCACAATTATTTCTACCCTTAGTAAAGTCCAGTCAGACTTATTTCTGCCTTTAGTAAAGTCCAGTCAGTCTTATTTCTGCCTTTAGTAAAGTCCAGTCAGACTTATTTCTACCTTTAGTAAAGTCCAGTCAGACTTATTTCTGCCTTTAGTAAAGTCCAGTCAGACTTATTTCTACCTTTAGTAAAGTCCAGTCAGACTTATTTCTACCTTTAGTAAAGTCCAGTCAGACTTATTTCTACCTTTAGTAAAGTCCAGTCAGACTTATTTCTACCTTTAGTAAAGTCCAGTCAGACTTATTTCTACCTTTAGTAAAGTCCAGTCAGACTTATTTCTGCCTTTAGTAAAGTCCAGTCAGACTTATTTCTACCTTTAGTAAAGTCCAGTCAGACTTATTTCTACCTTTAGTAAAGTCCAGTCAGACTTATTTCTACCTTTAGTAAAGTCCAGTCAGACTTATTTCTACCTTTAGTAAAGTCCAGTCAGACTTATTTCTACCTTTAGTAAAGTCCAGTCAGACTTATTTCTGCCTTTAGTAAAGTCCAGTCAGACTTATTTCTGCCTTTAGTAAAGTCCAGTCAGACTTATTTCTACCTTTAGTAAAGTCCAGTCAGACTTATTTCTACCTTTAGTAAAGTCCAGTCAGACTTATTTCTGCCTTTAGTACACTTGTTGTATTGAGTACTACTATTATGATTTTAGGTTTTATAATAGCACTTGGTAACTTAGACAACTCTAAAATCTCGTAAAGAAGCCTGTATTGCACTTTACACGTTTTCAGCTATTTTGAGAATTTTCTTGCAAGGGTTTATAGGAAAAACTCCAGTGATAAAACCACAATTCCTTTGTCTTGGTACTTTTTATGTTTCAAATTGGCAGAAATAAGTCTGAATGGACTTTTCCTTTATAAAGAAAGATTGGTTAATTTTGTTGAGAGTGTACTTGTAAGTAGATTGCATTTATGTGTGCAGTGGCTCTAGATCTCCAGTTTTCTGCAAACTAGAAGCTTTAAGTGGACTAATGTATCAAGATAAATAATCTTGTTTCTTATCAACCTATGTATCCTTACTGGAGTGATCATGAATAATTCATCTTTGTGGTTTCCTGAACCTATTACGTTCAGACTAACTTATCCATTCCAGAAGTTAGTAACATATGATGGAAACTGTTTCTCCATGTATTTTTTTTAGGGGTGGAGGTAGTTTGTTTAATGTTTTGCTGATAATTATACTTCGATTACATGATAAAATGAAACAAGCTTAGACAGGTTTTGTCATTCAGAAGACGATTTTGTTTCAACGCAACTGGCTTTCATTGTAACTGTGCTATTTCACACACACAAACCAGTAAAGTTAGGTTTACGATTTGTTATCTAGTCAGAAAATACAATATAGCAATATTATCAGATGAAATGTGCACTAAGGTTGGAAAAATTTAGTAGCAGTGTTCGGAAACTTAGCAATGTTAGTAACAGTAGTAATGAAATGTTTGTAAAAAATAATGTAGAAATATTGGTACAAATAATGTAGCAATGTTAGTGACAGTATATATGTAGCGATGGTAGTAGAAATAATGTAGCAGTGCTGTACAATAATGTAGCAATGTTATAATGAGTAATATAGCGATATTAATACAAACAATGTAGCAGTATTGTACAAATAATGTAGCAATGTTATAAGAATACTTTCGCGATATTAGTAGAAATAATGTAGCAATATTGTACAAATAATGTAGCAATGTAAGAAAAATTAGTGTTGCTATGTTAGTAGAAATAACGTAGCAATGTTATAAAGATTAATGCAGCAATATTAGTAGAATTAATGAAGCAATATGGTAATAGTAATGTAGCTATATTTGTACAAATAATGCTGCAGTGATAGTACAAATAATGTAGCAAATAATGTTTGTAAAATATAATATAGCAATATTTTCGAAAAACAATCTAGCAATGTTATCAACAGTTATTAATGACAGTTTAGCATTGTTTAATGATAAAAATAATGTAGAAATGTCAGTTTAAAAATAAAACCCGATAAATGCTCTGTTTGAGGTGATACGGCTTCCGTTGTATGGAAATCGCGTATCGCTTTACGGGTAGAAACTACTAAAATGAGACTAAAAATGCCAAATGCTCTTAAAGTAACCATAATTATAATTCATCGTTGGGAAATCCACTTATCGGAGAGTAAATTCAATTTTTGTTTTTCATAAATATTAAAAACTACCTAGACAGACAGGCGTGACATTTTTCAATGGATTAATATTATGTGTTAAAGGTATAACACGATAAAAGCCTTTTGTGAATTCGGTCGATAGTTAATCGATAACGGCATTACCTCTAGTGTAGGCCTGATCGTTGACGCTTGATTCCCGACTGTAATAATTAAATTGTATTGCTGTGGCATGGTGTGTTAGTTGTTGGAATGTTGGTTATCTTGCTTTTTGGGTGGTGGTTTCAGTGGTGATGGTGATGTGGTATAAAGTGGTCGTGGTGGTGGTGGTAGTCGTAGTGATGATGATGGATGGTGGTGGTTTTTTGTGATGGGTTGTGGTGGTGATGGTTATGGTCATGATGGTGGTGATGGTCACGTGATATGGGTGGCAGTGACGGTGGTAGTCGTTGTGGTGGACGTTTTTTTGGTTTTGAAAGAATGAATGAATGAATGAATGAATGGATGGATGGATGGATGGATGGATGGATGGGTTGTGGTGATGGTGATGGTGATGATGATGATGATGATGATGGTGATGATGATGGTGATGATGATGATGGTGATGATGATGATGGTGATGATGGTGATGATGATGATGATGATGATGATGATGATCGATGATGATGATGGTGATGATGATGATGGTGATGATGATGATGATCGATGATGATGATGATGATGATGATGATGATGATGATGATGATGATGATGATGATGATTGTCCAAACAAAATTATCAGTCATTATCATATTAAAGACCAGTCTTCGCTATTGAGTTATAACATCTTTTGTTGAATCAACAGAAGTTAAAATAAATTGAAAAAAAACACTGCTAAAATGTCCTGAGAATAACCTTTGCTGAATTTGTTTGGTAATTGTTAACTCTGTCACCGTGCCCTATCGTTTCCCATATAAAAATTATATTAAGTGCGACAATCTATATGTAATCCGTCTGAAAAACCCACTCTTTCATCATAGAAAAAACGCACAATAAAGATCCCCTTTAATCGGATGAAGACACGTTCGAAAAAAATTCAGTCGATATCAAAGATTTTACTTGAAAACGCTAAAAACCCTCTTTGTCAGTTCAATCGCACCGTTTATCTGAATGAACCGTACGCTATGACGCACTAATTTCTATATGACGTCATCAAGCAGACACCAATCCTACGTGACATCGATTTTATGATCACGTGATAGATCAGTGAATTCTAATTAAGTGTGTGTTTAACACGGAGGGTAAGGTGCAATTAAGTGGAATGTTGAAAACGTAACAAAGCACTTGACGAGTTAAGCTCAGCTTGCATGCATATTTCTTGCCTATTGGATCTTTCTTCATCTTTCAAACATCTATGCCACCTTTTGTTATTTTGTTACCGGACTCGGATTCTGAAGGGTTACATTTCAGAGGTGAGTTTAAAACCTACTCTTTTTTCTTTTTCATCTTGAAGTGGATTTTATTTCTGAAATTTCAACTGACTTACAAAAGCAAAGAAAGTGAGGTTTGTCGGAATTCGTGTACAGGTCCTAGATCCTGTTCTCATTACGATTCCACGCATAGTGTCGTAACAGCCCGGAGCAAGCTGTTGTTTTAGTTGCTCACCAATTAAATTCGTTATTTACTCTGACCTGATGATACTTTGTTAAGAAAGCAAAAGGTAGTTGAAATTTTTGGATCCTCTTTATCCAATTCCATTCTCATTTTTTAAAATCAACCTTACTTTTATCGATCATTTTTATCAGCAAAATCAATTTTAAAGGGTATTTTCTTTTGTGTGTATTTGCAGAAAGTATATCTATCTTAAACAATATCATTAAATATAATTCCTAACTCATGTAACAATCTTGATATAGATATTAAGATTATGTCTTGTGGAGTTCTGCGCTGCGAGAGGTACGGTTGAATTAATCATATACTGTTAGACTTCTATATGTGTACACCCGGCCACAAACTAAAAGTCATTTGGTTTTAGCGTATACTAAATTATGTAATCTAGTCGTGTATGTATTATATTAATTACTAAATCTCAGATTTGTCTTATCTCAATACCAATGGATTGTTTCATTATTCTTCAGTAATTAACATACTACGTATACAGGTACATTTTAATATGCAGCAAAACGTTCCTCTAAAACCTGTTAACTCAACGTACATGCCTATAATGATAACATAAAACTAATCGCCGAATATCAAATTTATCTGTTCCCTGTATATCACTTTGGACAACGTGACATGTTTTCATCACTTTTCAACATCCATGGTGTAGTTTGTGTCAACAGTGAATCAAAACAAAGAACTTGAATATCTCGTTACATTGTATGTTAAAATATGCATATGATGTTAATGTATATTACAAAAACAAAAACGGGAAAAGTTCTTTTGTTAGTCTGTTGGAAATTATAATCCAACTTATTCACTCTATGAAGTAAAATGTATTTTACTTCATGTAGCTATCTGGAGCAGTTTTAGGCATAATAAAATGTTGAGGAAATTCCTTATAATGCTATCAACTATGCTAACAATGTCAGAATATGATTTGAATGTATTCAAAGGCATGCACCGACAATATTGAATGGGAAATTTGTGTTAGTATTTTTATCAGAGTAAAACGTATGAAGTCAAATTTTAGCTCATTATATCCATGTATGTATGTATGTATGTATGTATGTATGTATGTATGTATGTATGTATGTATGTATGTATGTATGTATGTATGCAGTGATGTAATTTATATATATATATCTAAGTAACCTCTGTAATTTTGTGTTCAAAGCTTTTCACACTTAAGCCCATATTATGCATTCATTACACTTGTATCTGTTATGGATTTGCAGCCTAATTTTACTTTAGTTGAATTGAAATAAGAGTCGAAATTTATCATAATTTAATACTGAACGATAATGTAAAATAATTATTTTTACTTTATTTGAGACGACATTACACGAATAATTCATAATCATAACTTGATACTAACCTTAGATGTAAAATGACTGAATTAAAATAAATCGTCGTCAAAATTTCACTTTTTATTAATTTTAGATGTGTGTATCTTAACAAGGATTCAGTTCGTCATCACTTTTCAAAATAAGCCGCCTGCTAATAAATTATTGTCAGTTTTTGAAGTGCCTAGCTATTTATTTCATTTTAGAAAATTGTAGGCAGAAAGATTTGTGAAATCTGGCAAATACCGGCTTTAGTTTTTTTTCTTCATATTTCAAAAACTAACATGATTGAAATTGTCGACACGGAGTCGACTAAAGCTAGTGATATTAGTATTCACCGAGCCAATGTCCAATTTTCTAAATACATTACTTACTACAAATCTCAGTTTACCTATCGCTGTAAATTGCCGCCAAATTAACGAGCAGACGATCTAATTTCGAATCACTCTTTGTTAACTGTCTGAGTGGACGAATGATTGCGGTGATGACAGATTTATGTACACATATCTTCACTTTGTATGATTAAATAATTGACGATACTCTAATTCACAACCGCGGGTAGTCGTCTTTAGATAAGGAGAGACTGTTACACACAGACACTTGAAGTGACACGGACATATGCCCATCAATGGGACGACAATTGCACTCATAAGCGGGCGCCATTTTCTTTTTTTTTTACAGTAGGAATAAAGTAGACGATATTATTTTGTAAAAAGATATCTCACTGCGAAAACCCAGGTTCGAACTTACTCAGATAGACACGAATTATATATTATTTTGTTTGGTGTGGTAGATTACACAAGTTCGTGATAACGGTGTGTTTTTCTTAGTTAGCTGATACCTCAGTTTCCACTGTCGTATTATTACTTAATAACTACATTCAAAGATTTCGTATTGTTTAGCTTTGTCCCGTTGAGGTCTTATATCCAGGAGGTACAACATTCTAAACTTACCCTGACCAACAGATCATAATGGTGAGGGTAAGTTGATAAGTTTGTGCCTCGGGATGAGACCCACTGAGTTCAATTCAATCATACAAATTTGGAGTAAATACTGTCCCAATGTATAGCATATTTTGATAAGAAGTAACACATATATACTGTCAGTGTGCTGGAACATGACACATGTGAGCAACACATAAAATGCTATACATAACGTCGCCATATAAACCGTCAACTAATTTACAAGTTAAAAATATACTTGTTGCTATGGTAACAAGCAAATCAATAGATAATATATAGGCATCAGGCAAAGTATATATGTTATGGATTTAAATGGTGAACAAAGAGAAGGTCAGGTGACTTTATTTTGGTGAACAAAAAGCGATAAATTATACACAATTTATCAAATTTGATATATTCTATAAATTGTTGGTTATTAATATGCTAAATCCAGTCAACATAACCTCATCTCTATATTGGTTCTAGCGCTGAAATCTTAATATTGATAATATTTACAGGGTTTTCATAAAATTAATCAAATAATGAAACACATCCTTTTACTTAGTGCAAGGTTCTCCTCACCCGTTGTCTCCTACCCAAGTGAATTCAGAGTCGAAATTAAAAATACTTGTAGAAAGATTGATAGACAGACAGACAGACAGACAGACAGACAGACAGACAGACAGACAGACAGACAGACAGACTGACAGGCAGACAGGCAGGCAGGCAGGCAGGCAGGCTAGGCAACAGTCAGTCAGATAGGCAAGCAGAAAGGCAGGCTAGCGAGATAAGCAGACAGACAGACAGACAGGCAGACAGGCAGGCAGGCAGACAGACAGACAGACAGACAGACAGACAGACAGACAGACAGACAGACAGACAGACAGACAGACAAACATACATACATACATACATACATACATACATACATGTACATACATACATACATACATACATACAGATAGATATTCCAATGAATATGTTTTCATTATAGATAATTACTCTTGACACTGCAGTAAATATAACCATCATATAAAAAGTACTAGGAAGAGGTATTCTGAAAAATAAATATATTCTTTTACAAGTGTTGCATATTTGACATCTGACCTTTGCTTTCAATCCAACCGTAAATTGAAGCAAAAACGTAAAGTCATCATTTGTACATTAAAGGTAGCCATCGTTTAAAGACACACTAATATGCATTCAGATGAAATGAAATCATTCGGGTGAATAAGCTATATAATCACACTATTGTCCATAATCGACATTTGACATTTACTCTACAAGAAACGATCAAATTAATAAAAATGCGGCGAATAATAATCGTTTTGTAGACCTAATGCTTTAGTGTGTATGCAACAGCATCGTTCAAGTGTTGACTCGCATAAGTTATTACCTTCTCTATATTTCTCTCACGTGATTTACTTTTTAGAGTACACAGTGACCTACAGTCTGCATCGTAAAATCAAAAACTTGAGAAAGTAAATGGGGGGTTAGTTCTACTCGTTGCTAAGGTAACTAGATTTGTATTTATCTTCATCATTCAAGCGTTCATTTTGTGAATGGGAGTCTGCACTAATATAGTAGAGCAAACGAGCTGGTACCAGCCTAAATATTGCATCTAAGATGCTACACAAGACTTTATGATATTATGAGCATAGCTTAACACCATGAAGTAATTACATAATAGCGTTTCACTGATTGTGTTAGTATATTAAATGGAGATGAGCCAACATGAGACCTTATTTTTATAACTAAACGTTCAATATTTACTTAATACTCAACTGTATCGTATTTTAGAAGTCAATTACTAAGTATAAACAATCATCATGTAACGTTGATATGTGTGCTCTGTGACTTGCCAAACTATGACGTAATCATTCATTCGATTTGCCTAACTATGATATAATCATTCATTTCGCTTATCTAACTATGACGTAATCATTTATTCGACTTACCTAACTATGACGTAATCCTTCATTTCGCTTATCTAACTATGACGTAATCATTCATTCGGCTTATCTAACTATGATGTAATCATTTATTCGTCTTACCCAACTATGACGTAAGCATTCATTCGACGTACCTAACTATTACGTAAGCGTTCTCGACTTACCAAACAATGACGTAATCATTTCTTAGACTTACCTTACTATGACGTAATCATCCATTCGACTTACCGAACTATGATGTAATACTTTTCTGAAAATTTTTGCCAGACAAGTTTTTATTTTAGATTTTATCCGTGTAAAAACATATAATGTATGCATAGATGTCGAACCTATGATTATATGTTTCACTTTTTATGGAGAATCGTCGAAAAACATGTCTCGAAAATCGTTCACAAATGGCTGTTATAGTAACGGAACTAACGGAAAGTACGTTAACATATGCGCAATGTTGTGAACGACTTACTAACAATGCCACTACTATGTGCATATTTCCTGGCATGAAAAGTCTAATATCCGACGATTTCGATCTCCTTGCGTAAAAATACATTCTTAAATCGATTAATGACGTAGGCATCGTACTTAACATATTTTCTTTTCTTTTCGTTTTCCCTTGAGTCTTTTGAAAGTACTTCCTTGTATACTTTCCAGGAATATTTTAGATTCAAGACAGACCATGAATTTAAAAATCTAGATTCAATTTCTAAAAGCTGGGTTTTTGACATTCATAACGTTCCTTATCCTCTTCACGAAATTGGTAGACACAACAAACAAACGAACAAACAATTAAACGACAAACAAACAAACAAACTAACTAACTAAATAAATAACTTGTCATGAGTGATGCAATTTTGCATATATAGGATCTCAGGAAGTCGATATGTGGTGTTAAAATGTAGCCGTTGTGACTGGTTTGTAACAGAGCTAGACGTAGGTGGGCCGTCAGAGGTAATCTTTCGTTTTTACCTTCCATATGGGAAGGTATTCGTATAGCTTTGTCTCTGTCTGTGTATGTATGTATGTAATATGTATGTATGTATATAATGTATGTATGTATGTATGTATGTATGTATGTATGTATGTATGTATGTATGTATGTGTGTATGTATGTATGTATGTATGTGTGTGTGTGTGGGGGGGGGAGTGTGCGTACGTACGTACATACGTACGTTACGTCTGTCTGTCTGTCAATGGACCCAATATCTAAAATAACCTATTATTTCTAATGAGACTTGATACACCTTTTCTTATGGAAATATCAAAAAGTGATGAGGTTTTGGTAAATTGGTAAGGATGCCATTTTCACAGATTGTTGACTAGGGCACAATGATAGTATAGATATGGTCAGAAGAAAACGACAGTGGTTCAAGTTACAGCTGCAGGTTTTTTTTTAAACATGCTATTATATATATTCCGGTAGAATTTAAAAGTAAACAGTCTCGAAATCTATCAATTTTTTTCACTTCAACACCAAACTGTACTTCTAGATTTACAAATTGAACTTTATATAAGTACAGTAGAAGTGTTAACTAGAGGGGATGGATGCCCCCAACATTACAAAGTAACGATGGTTGTGGCGGCAATGGCTATAGGCTTAGGGTCGACGACATGAATTTCATTTCCCATCATGCAACTCGCATCTGATAGCGTGATCTCCAATCGTCACTCATCCACTGATAAATACGTCACAGCAGGAAGTTTTTGCAGAATTTACAACACACAATTACGCGGGCTACAGGGGAGCAGACGATAAAGTTATCTACGTCACAAACGTTTATGGCGATGCCACACACCGCGTTGATTTTGGTTCATATTGAAATTACTGTAAATTGTGCACTAACCACGTCGTACTGAGAGAGTATAGGGGACACCTATTCTCAATTAATATGGCAATTCATGCCAGGAACTGATAGAAGTCAGTACACAGTTCGTCCTGATAATTGACACTCTTACACTTGATGAGACAACATGATGATGGAAAAACAACATGTCATCCTGTCACCGAATAAGATTGGCATGTTTGTGTCATTACAACCGGTCATAAAAACCTGGCCATTCGGGTTTGGTCTTTTAAAATGCTTGGCCTTTGTCTCTTTCATTCTTGAACTAGTTTGCAAATGGTGCATTTTGAAGAATCGTATAAACGGCAACATGATGCACGTGCACATGTATATGTCCTTTGATCTGTATCATCTTTGGACAATATTTGATAGGAGTTTGTCATACAAATAGCACAATATGAAAGGAAATGTCGTGAATTTTGGCAATCGGTCCCGATTGGTCAAGGTAAAGGTCATGGCCTTAAAGGAGGCTAGAAGTGAGGGTCACCATAGAAATGATAGAAGGATGTATCACTACATGCATTATAAAAATATTTTGGTTTTTATATAGTGCTTTCCCACTGTGATTTATTACCCCTGGCATGGACCTATAGCAGCACAGATGCCCTTTACTTCAACTACCTAGGTAGTACCCACTCCATTACAGTCTCTATAAGCGCATAGGATTAAGGATTCACATTGTAACCTCTATCCTACCAGGTCCCATGGGTTGACTGATCGTGGTTCAAATCTTGCCCAAGGACTTTAGCCATTCAGAAAAAAACAACAGCGACGGGGCTCGAACCTGCAACCTGCAGATTCAAAGCAGATCACTCCTACCATATCTAACCCATCATGACTTCACATTCATACAGCTTGTTTCAGGTTACTGCTAACTTTCTCTGTTAGACACAACCATACAGAAACCAACAGGAAACTGCCTATCTGTCTAACTCTAAGCTAGCAAGATTAAATGAATTATATCAGTAACGTTCATTATATATGCATGTCTTCAAAATGGCCACCAACCAACACACACTGCGAAATTAATAGATTACAGATTTCTTTAGAAACTTTTGTGAAAAGGCACATTTTCGGAAAGATTTTCATAAGGGTGAGGCACAAACTGTCACATCCATGGAATGACAAAAGTTTTAGGCCATGGTTGAAACCTCTTCGATTTTGATGCAAATTGGTACCTTCAACGCATTCTTCACAGGGGTACTTCCATAGAAAGGTATATGAGTATGTGCCAACCAATGGGTCACTTTTTTACGCAGAACTCCCAAACATGGGTCAACTTTTCATCTGAAAATTCCCTAATCGTGGGGTCAATAACACAGGAAACGTCTTCATGCTTCAGAAATACCTTCGCATTACAAAGGCATTTTGTTACGGATGATTGTTACTGGAAATCCCTTACAACCGAACGGGTTTGATGTTTTAACTAGGGATGCACACCCACTTCTAACAATTTGGGGAGTAACCCCTCCCCCTCCAGCATTCTTCATATACCAACGTTAGTAGATTTTTTCGATAACTTTGTAGAATAGCTGCATACAGAATACACACACCAGCGAATGGATAACCACTCCAGAGATGTGCACCAATATTTTTACAACCACAACTTTCCTGTTTTTAATAGATCGGTATTTAAATCTTGTGCTGTTCGCGATGTCTCTCCACTCGTCTTCAGCCCCCTCGCATTCTTCTCATTTCAACGAACAATGTTTTTCCTATCAACTGGCATTCCTCGATAAAAGAGTGACGACGTCTGCTAATAGCAATGTGTCATCTCCATTGATATATAGACACAGTTTTATGCTGTTTGCATTTCTTTCTGTTCACTTAACACACACACGCTTACATATAATTTTATATACATATACATATACATGCAGTCTTTCTGTTATACATCTGTGTCTGTCTGTCTGTTCTTCTTTCTCTGTCTCTACCGCTGTATCCGTCTCTCACTCCCTCCTTCCCTGCACTCTCCCCCCCTCTCTCTCTCTCTCTCTCTCTCTCTCTCTCTCTCTCTCTCTCTCTCACACTATCTCTCTCTCTCATGTTAAATAATCAAATATGGTATCTATGATTGATGGTTAGGATGAAATTGTCATAAGTTAGTGGCACCCCATCCCTAATCTGTATCACACGACTACAAACGAAGTGCTTTCTAAGGATTATATTCCTGTCAACACTTTACGTATTCAATTAACAATCGTATTACATCGTTGGTAGGGTACTATCAATTAATCTCCAAGATTGAATTGTCAGTAAGATTGTAGACTAGTAAAGTGTAAGTACCGTTCTCACTTTGATGTATATACCTACAAGAATACCAATTTATGGCTCAACAATTGAAGTTGTAAAGTAAAAACCAATAGATTAACGCGTATCTTCACCTCTGAGTGACCCTTCCATACAAGTTTACCAGACAGTTTACACATGTAGTACGATTTCACAGTTTATATCTGTACCATAGCGAAAATTACCTACCTACATACCTACCTACCTACCTACCTACCTACCTACCTACCTACCTACATACATACATACATACATACATACATACATACATACATACATACATACATACATACATACATACATACAGGCATACATACATACATACATACATACATACATACATACATACGCACGCACGAACGCACACACACACATACATACATACATACATACATACATACATACATACATACATACATACTATTACATACATAAATACATACATACATACATACATACATACATACATACATACATACATACATACATTGCGAACAGGGTGGGGGAAGACACTGAGAGACGGACATATAGACAGACAGACAGACATACAGACAGACAGACAGACAGACAGACAGACAGACAGACAGACAGTCAGATAGAAAGACAGTCAGACAAAGACTATCCCATTTATTACTAAGTATGAATGTTTTTATTGCAGCAATATTGGAATGAACACTTTAATTGACTCCTATTCCACTTTAGCCATCTCCCTATATCACGTATGTACGTTTGCCCTTAGCAATATTCACTGTCTTCATTAGACATTTCGACATTTTTGATATGCCTGCTATGTGACATGCCTACGTAGGCGTGATTTTATTAACTTATGCTATGAGGGACGAAATGAAATTCCATTTTGTGTCAATTCACCACTCGTGTTCCCTTATTGCGTAGAGGAAACTGAGAAGTGCTTCAGGGCATACAGGAAGCGAACGTTACTGCCAGATCATCCAAAAAGGTCTCGACGTTAATAAAATTGTGTACGTAACACTTGAGAGCTCTCGATTTAATAGATTCTTTACCTTTTAATGCTTAGCGTCGACAATCCTTTACGCCGCGAAATTACGGTGTACTTAATTCGCGTGGATAGGGAGTCTGAGTGGACTCCCGTGTTTAATGCTAACTAATTGACAGTACAAATGACTCCGGAGGAATTACTACTCCATACCTCCACGAGAACTCCCATAGCTATGTAATGAATCAGTCATTCACAGAGTCATTATTTCATTTCATTTAGGAATGGCATGATATCCGACGAAAAGAATTAGGCCATAATTTATTGATAAAATAGGCATTTAACGAGTTTTTATCGAATTGTATTCGGCTGATTGCGAAGCTCGTCGCAGAACCGTGAGTAAAACATATGTCGAGATTGACTTATACAGCGGATATTTTGTACAATGGGTGACAAATTGTGAACATTTTCGCCTGGATTATTTTGTTTTGTGGTGTAGCGCCACTCTGGCTGTAAATTAGAATCTGTATTGTACATTTACAGTACACATTTGTTTTTGGAGCGACGTATGCGGATAACGGAAACGTCAAGCAGTCAGTCAGTGCAGTGTGGGTTATACTTCGCATCATATTTAGATAAATTGTATTGTCAGAGTGCAATTGGAATCTGTAAGTTGGAGGTTCGTGACTCGTCAAAGTAATTCATTGCTAAATTATTAAAGTTCCTAGGCAAGAGTTGAACCAGCACTGTTAATCATATCCACCTCTGTACCCCAGCCAACCAAGTGCATAAATTGGGACCGGTAGGTTAGTGGGAAACTTGAATCCCATGTCCCACTGGTATAACCGCATACATACTTGTGTATGTAATGTTATACAAACTCGTGTACATTATATATCACGTACGTATACCCCAAATAATTTAGAAAGTGAAAAAGGACACTGTTGTGCCATTACAGGTCCATACCAGAAGTAGTAATTATCTAACATTTGCCCCTATGAATTCGTCTATTGTTAATAATATATATATTTGTATAGTTATAGAGTCCCCCTGGGGGCTTGATTTGGTAATAGGTATGCATGGGTACACCCTGGTGAATTCATAAGCTGAGGGTCACAAGTCAACATTTCCGCCAGAAAGTAATGTCTACATTTTACTAGGC
>NC_135565.1:17307208-17384708 GCF_964340395.1 Glandiceps talaboti | reverse complement strand
AGTAGGTACGTACACGTTTTCTTTATCTGGGTCTTGTGGTGCTGTTCCCTTTACCGTTACCTTGTCGATAGTTGATAATAAATCATCCCAGTAATTTTGATCGTAAATCTTTTATATCCACCATGGCATTTCTGAATTCTAGGCTACGCGTTCTGTGATTGCATATCGGATGACGTTGTGTTGCTCTTTTTTATTCTCTCTCGCATCCTCCATCTCCTATACCCAATCAACATCATCGTCATCGTCATCGTCGTCATCACCATCACCACCGCCACCACCACCACCACCACCACCACCACCACCACCAAACACTGCCGCCATCAAACCACCACCACCACCACCACCACCACCACCACCACCACCACAATCACCACCACCACCACCACCACCACCACCACCACCACCACCACCATCACCACCACCACCACCACCACAATCACCATCACCACCACCACCACCACCAACACCACCACCTCCACTCCTTATCCTACTCCTCCTTCACCTAATCCCCCCCCCTTCGCCTGTACACTTTCCTCATCTTCTATGGAAACCCAAATGGTGGATAACTCGTATAGATTCTGGGGTCTGTTGCTTCTCATACCGTTTAATTTGCAATTTTGAAAACAAAAATTCAGAGGAAATATCACTTGAGACCAAAGGTCAAATTGCTTGTTTTGTCCTAGTAGAAAATATAATTGAATGATACCAGGAAATTAACCGATTAATTAATGGTGTTTTTTTAGAAAGATTCTTGGCAGCTCTTAGTTGTAAAATACGGCTTCTGGGTTGATATGCATGGGGTCATTTAGGGGTCATTGGCTTCCAAGTCTACCGCGAGAGAATCCACGTGGCAAAGCAATTTGTCTTGACACGAACGGTAGACACTTAGCAAGTAGGAGAAAATTGACACTCTAATCTAAACTAGATTTTTAATAAAATTATGATTATGATTGTATTAACTGAGGCGCCGACTCTATGATTTTACCCCGGGCGAGAGCACAGGAAATGGACCGAAAACGCTGCGATGAAAGATTTTTGCGTCAGTGGGCGTGCAAACTCGTGATGATAGCTTTCAGATGGATTATGGAAGGGGACGATGATTAATCAAAAGGCATGGCGCTTGTTAATTGCATATTAGTCGAAACATGTATGAAGAGTACAGTATTCTCACTACGAATGACGTCTTCCAAATTACATTTTTTTCCATGCGAGTCTTCGAAATAGGTGACAATGAGCATCTAAACATCCTCTATTATGTATAGAATGATTTATGACCATTGAAATTTAGTGTGTTTTTAAATTACCTCTTCGATTCGACACCGGGTGTTTTCGCGCAAATATATTATTTATCAAAAATTGTCGGTTTGTTGAAAATTATTTCCACATATAATCTTTATTTAAGAGTGAAATGCTCGATGTAAGTATTCTTTAGACATTTCGTCCAAAATCAGGTTTAAAAGTTGACCGCATCGACAAGAAATTCACAAAAAAGGTCCTCTACGCATTTTTTCATGTGTAGGGCAGTGATAGGTTAAAGGTCAAATGCATCGTAGATAAAGACAAATAGATCGGGACACCGAAGCTTGTTCACGACAAATGTGTGTACACTTATAGTTGTTCATAGTCCTGCAGCGTCTCCCAGACTGAATGTATCGTAGTTTTGGTCAGGAAGCTCTGATGTCATGACGGACAAGGTTTCGAAATTTAGTCATTTGCAATGACACACCAAAGTGAAGGGATAGGCCAATATACAATCAATATTGGTGTTCTGAGTAATTAAAATATAACAACGTTGATTTGATTATTCAGACTAGTCTTCCTGTAAAAAAACGGAGCCATGTTATAACAGAATTCATTAATATCAATACTCCCATGTTTCTATGTATTATCACTATTTGTCACCATTATCAAGAAGAGAATCGTTAATTTTCAATCGTCGTTTTGGTAATTGCATGTCTTGGATCTACCTTTCCAATTAGCTTCGAGTTTTGAGTCGTCCTCATTTAAACTGCATGTCAGGACCTATTGATTGGATGTTTGATTGACCTAATTTGGATATCGAAGTCGCTGACTGGCTCGGACGGTAAAGATGGCGTCACTCAGAGTTTTCAAAAGTAACACGTGTTCGATGCTCAGCGTGTTCGCTTGCCCCACGAGACCAGTCTCAGCAATGTTGACTTTAGCATACTGTCTCTTGCATTTATTTTCACGTTTAATGTGTTATATTTATGAGAATTTCCTTTTTCCAGTTATTGGAACAAGTCTAATTAGATAACAACTGACGCAGACGAAAAACCTCAAATATGGTACATAAATAAGTATGCTGATTTTTTCTCTCGAAAGATGGGGTGAGTTATTACCATGGAAACAATGTCGGATCCAATCATGAATTAATGCGATTTTAACAACATAGGGGATATATAAGCGGGATGGAGATAATTATGAAATCGCAGACGGGTAGATAGACGTTGGTGGTTGTTGGGAACCTGTGCGTGAAGCTCGGCTGTTCGGTGTTAGACTTAGAGTAAACAGATAGAACATGGAAATTTATTGACAGTATTCGCAACCACCTGCGGTAACGCCTTCACTTTTGTGCCGAGGTTTATCCGGTGAGCATCATTTGAAAACTCTTTCTTGCTTTGCAGGAGGTCGGTCACCGCTGAAGACTAGGAGAGATGCAAGGAGCGACAAACACGTCGAGGCAGTTGATATTATTTTTGCTACTCTATACAGTTTGCTGTAGAATGTCCACAATAGATGCTGCACCCCTAGATCTAACAAACTCTGTGAACTATCGTTGCCTGCTGTGTCCGCGGAGACATGAGAGACAGAAAGAAGGACTTAATAGTGCGTCCTTCACAAACAATGACAATTATCATAATAGTGTAGATGCATATAGGAAAACGAAACGTGAGCCTGAAAGTGCTGATTTACTTGGAAAGCTATCAACGTTACCGCGAAGACAACTACGTGACATTGAAGGCCTTCGCACGGAAAGCATGGGTGATGTTCTTAATAGGCTGTTTGATGTTTATGACTTAAACAGTAAGTATGCTCGCTTTATTTATTTAATTAACTTCCTAAAGGCCAGCGACTCACTCCCAGGTCCTCGCATTAGTGCTACCTTATCACTCTAGCCATACGCCTTAGATGGTATTAGTTCGTTGTTAAGGACCGACCTTTTCTTTACCCCTGGAAACCAATTGTTCTGCTCACTTCAATTATCAATCCTAATTCGTATATGGAATTTAAAGGTTGAGATGGAGATGGGGCTTATAATGCTGATAGACGTTGAACATGTGTAATCCCAAGAGTGCTGGGCAGAAGTAACAGAAACTAAAAACTGGATATATTCGCAATTTTGAATATATTGTTATGTAGCTCTTTCCTACCCCCTCCAAAAATAATGACTCAAAGTTTAATAAATATTGCAAATGAAATAGATTTTTCCCATTTTGTTAAATATATACTACACAAATGGCTAACTAGCCAGAGTTAAGAACTGACCGTCACAAATATACTTATTAACATTAAGATATACTCAATAACCTGCACAACTCTGACATGTCTTTCATAATAGATTATTTACTCAAAGATCGCTAAATTTTGTTCTAGAAATGCCTGCCATTGTATCATGATAATTACATTGCTACCATGACCGTGACCAATCGATAATTTTTTTGCTCAAGCTGGTTCCACGTGTCATCGTAACTGCAATCACGTGACAAGAATATCATGTTTTTGAAGTTCTGGATTTTACACTTTGAACTTGCACGTTGAGTTTAAACCTTGATATTTGTAAGATTGGTTATAAATGTGTCACATGACAGTGTAGTAGTAATAAATGGATACATCAAGCACAAATCTAAATCTAATAAAAAGTAAAAATAAACCTTAATTGTAATTCAATAGATTGTGGTACACCGTTTATATCTTTTATGATTACTCTTATGTGGTTATGTTGTTTCAGCAGTAATCTTGTTTAGCAATTCGTATATTCTGCTTCTGTACCCTGTTACACAGCTGGGTTGACTTATCATGATTCCAATCCTGCCCAAGCCATTCAGAAACAAACGGCAGCGACGGGCCTCCAACCTGCAACCTGCAGATTCAAAGCCAGCTACTCTTACCATATGTAACCCATCATGACTCCACATTCACACAGCGTGTTTCAGGTTACTGCTAACTTTGTCAGTTTCACACAACCAACACAACCATACAGAAACCTTTAAGGAACAGCGTGTCTTTCTAACATTAAGCTAGCAAGATTAAATGAATACAGTTTCTTGCTACATTTTGTCAGAAATGCATGATATAAACTAATGTGCCCGCTCGTCTGCATCTAGCTAACGTTGCAGTACGTTTTTAAATGGTTTATTTCATTCAGACTATAGCAAGAACTTGCAATCTTGTTATATCTCAAAATGTAGTATGTATAGTTTCTTATTGGTTACTGCATCGTTGTCTCAAAGAGAGCAAGTGAACAGTAACATGAAACTGGCTATAAAATAAAAATGATATTTTAGATACCAATGAATTATCTTCAGTTTTCAAGCCCCTTTGTGAACATATTGTCGAGGCAGACAGTAAAATGTTCAATTTTGGTAAAATATTTCGTAATATTAGGCGATAATTTATGACTGTTTAACTGGCTTTCATTGTAACTATTACTGCCCTCAGTTTTTTTAAAAAGTCTCACCCCTTAAATCCTAAAGATATAAAAACAAAAACAACAAACAAACAAACAAACAAACAAACAAACAAACAAACAAACAAAAACACAAAGAAAGAAAGAAAGAAACAGACAAACAAGCAAGCAAACAAACAAACAAACAAACAAACAAACAAACAAAAAACAAATAAACAAACAAACACATACAAACACAAACAACGTATCTTCCGATCATTACTCATTAACATAAGTTTAAATATTTGTCATGTAGGTGCTTGAATTTAACTTGACCTCAGTACGTTTCACCTCTGATTTGACTTTTACTTAGTGAATTATCATGAGGGTATTGGTGACCTCGAATACGATCTTGTTTGTAGGTCTTTGACCTACAAGATAACTTTACATGTATCGATCAATTAATCTGTATTCCGCTTATACAGTCAGCATCAGTCCAACGGTTATTGTATTCATTTATTCATTCCATGTACGACTCCTAAAACATTTACTTTCTTATAATAAGTTCAGGTTTCTCCCAAAGGAATTTTGATAATAGGTGTTTTGTGGGTATCAAACCTTAACATAGGTAGAAACATCAGAACATACATACATACATACATACATACATACATACATACATACATACCTATATACATATATACACACACGCACACGCACACGCACACATACACACGCATATATATATATATATATATATATATATATATATATATATATATATATATATATATATATATATATATATATATAACTCGGTGAGTATCAATCTGCTAAGACAGTGCTCTATACCGTAGTGGCAGAGCGTAGTAGTTTTTTAACTACTGCCAAAACTATATATATATATATATATATATATATATATATATATATATATATATATATATATATATATATATATATATATATATATATATATATATATATATTATGGTAGTAGGCATTTCAATTTCTCTCAGGTCTACAAAAGTATTGAAATTACAGTTTGCAGTATCTGTAGTTTGTCTTTTATGGATGTGTGCAGCCTTTTGTCTTTATGGATTATGTTCTCCTTGTAGTGTAGTACATCGTATGAAGGAGAAATCATCAGAATATCTTTCACGTAGACATCACACTAAAACTAGCGTTATTAATATATCAAATTGAGATCACAAAATGTTATTAGGAATCTGTCTTGTGATACGTTGCCTTAAATTGTCTAATTCATATGTATAACGGTTGTTTATTGTCGATAATCGACGAATCAATGAATGCACTTATCGTTATTTAGTGTCCCTACATACAGTACGTTGTCAAGAATACTAATATTCTGCGTCTCGAGGAAACTGTATTAATTGTCGTTACAGCTAGCTATAGATTCATGAGCAGTGTACATTTGTCTATATCGTTCTTACTTTATAAAGTACTGAAGATATGGGGATTATCCAAAACTTATGGATGCTTGATATTGTAGGGTTGTCTGTCCATGTGTCAATTTGTCTGTCTGTCTGTCTGTCTGTCTGTCTGTCTGTCTGTCTGTCTGTATGTATGTATGTATGTATGTATGTATGTATGTATGTATGTATGTATGTATGTATGTATGTCTATGTCTGTCTGGATGTATGTATGTATGTATGTATGTATGTATGTATGTATGTATGTATGTATATATGTATGTATGTATGTATGTGATAGTATATGTAAAGGAGCATGTTAATATGTGGTTGCTATGACAACCATACCATAGAAGCCTTATGTTTGTTCGGGGCGTTCATATCAGACGGTGAAGTCTCTGAAGTAGGACGTAATGAAATATAGTATATACATAAATGTATGTCATACAAATAAAGTTATTGTTTCATGTAAATCAAAATGAAAGGGCATAGTCATAGATAATTAAACGACACAACACGAAACCATATAATTATCAGTATATATCATCTTCGCTTATCTGCCTCGACTCAATTGAAGTGAATGTTTGAAGTCTTAAATTGCATGATAAATTGTTTATGATATAAAATCTGATCGGATTTGAGTTTAATTATTCCAAGCCTGCTCTCACGACACGAATGCATCCGTCATTAGAGAGTTACTACGTATTGTATTTTGAAAAAAACGTAGTCACGACGTAAAACAAATAATTAATCTCAGACGACAGTTATAGCCGTTCGTGAAATTAATATTTCTAACAGGTTGAAGGTTAAATATGATAAGGTATTCATGGACAGTGCTCATTGGTTGGTAGAGTGGATTCATGACATAAATTCATTTGGGATTCATACCTAGTAAAGGATATAAGCTTATACACGAATTAGGAATGAAGTCTACTGTAGAAGATCCAGTGTACATTACAGAATTTTGGGAATGATTGGCAGATATATCTAATGCAAGGTTAATGCTTTTATTCCAAATAACTAATGGGGAGGTAACAATTCCCTGGAACATTCATCATCCAGCACCTGGTAGACGAGACCGTTTCAAGCACCTAGAGTTCAAACACCCTACCAAGCACATCAGCACAGTGTCTTTCCAAAAAGTATTAGAACTGGAAACTCAATAAATCATTATTTGAAAGCCAGTCAAGGCACCGATCCTTTCAATGCTACACTTCCTAAATATTACTATAAGGTTGTGAATTCTTACACCCCCACCCCCAAGCTGTGATATCCTAAAACGTTTAACTGGTATTGCTTAATCAGCACAAGTATACAGAAAGCTATGAAAACCGGTCACTATTAAAGGTCAAGTTCAGATATCGGAATGGCTATGTTTTCTTCATGTCTTTTACTTTTTCGAAATCTTTACTTTTCTATAAGCATTTGATATTCATGAATGTAAAACAGAAAACTACTTTCAATATGTAAAACATTGATAGTCTGATTGTTTGAATTTGAGTAATAACGAATATAATTCTAAGATAGTGATGGTCAGGTGGTGGAGATGGTGGAGTAGTCTTGGTGGTGGTGGTGATGGTGGGGTGGTACTGCTGGTGATGCTGGTGGTGATGATGATGATGGTGGTGGTGATGGTGCTGCTGGTGGTGGTTCTGCTGCTGCTGCTGATGATGATGATGATGATGGTTAGGAGGGGAAAGAGGAGGAGGAGGAGGGCAGAAACTGAGGAGGAAAGGGACTGCATTTGGATATTAAGATGGCATATTTACATTATACTCCCAGCATCGTTGAAAACCTGGTCAAAATATCCAAAATTTGATTCCAAATCCCAAATTTCAGGAGATAGAGTTTATTTAATGCCAGAATTGACAGTAATTTATCCGACCGTTCATTTGCTATATACTGTTTAATTGATTGGCATCTCGTTGGCAGCCGAACCTTAATTAATTATTAACACACATCAATAAATTATCGTCCGTCGACCGAAGCATTCACTGAATGGAGAAATTGTATAAAACAGGAGAGCCAGGGGACTCGGTTAAGTCGTGTGTATTTTACACTAGACAAGCATTGAATAATAATACCAGTAACAGAACGAGACAGGAATGGTTGTCAGTACTTAGTGCTTCAAACTCGTAACCATTTACAGAACTAGATTCGTTTGACATGAACGATACCAACTTCCAACTATTTGTTTGTCTATTTTAATACTTTTGTTTGGATCGATTCAACTTAAGGTAACATGTACTGTATATCAACATGGGACCAATGTCCCCGAAAATGAAGTTCATTTTCCTCCAAACTTTGTTATGTGACTGCTGAAAAGAAGTTTTGGGTTCAACAGATTGATATTTTCATCAATAAACGAGGACCTCATGATCAGAAACCAAGAGATTGCATTTACTTAATGGAGACATGTGGATTAAAGGGGTAATATAATTCGATTGCTATGACTCTACCAAACAAGTATTTATTACGCTTTAAAATGAACCACCCACCCTCATCCACCCACCTCCTCCTTTACTTTCAGACAGAAGTCAGAATCAGAATTATCCAACTATTAAAAGGAATTACCCTTTTTATTGATTTAAAAGGTTTCAATGCAAGTGTAAAAGTCCTCAAAAAAATCTGGAGATTCTCTCAAAACCATTTCCTAAGAAACGCCCATATTTCCCACAATACCACTAATCTGACTTCCTCAAAATATATAACATCATTTGTTGCTGCTGGCGCCAAATTGTGCAGGCGACCAAATCGCAACAAAATTGTATCGTGTGATCTAAGTTGACGATGTCTATTTTTAGAAAAAGTTGTAATTTAATTGTCCTCATGGGTGCCATTCTTTAAGTAAGGTGTCAGTCTGTGGTTACGATTAAGAGGCATTTAATGTAGCAGATATCGATAATAGAAGAAACACAGTTTGTGATAAAGAAATCAGAGAATAAATTAAACCCAAAACGAATATAAAGTACTGTAGTTTGAAATAATCTCATGGATATCTTTATTTCAAACGCTTTGACAATTGAAACACATTTTCATAATGATTGAAGCTTACCATGATAATATATATTTGAAATTTAAAAACAAAATTAATCGGATATCAAGAGTTTGGACACTTACAGATGCCATTTGTATGGTTTAGTAGAGGGAAATTTTATTCTACGACACGTGGTGCAAGGTCACCTTAGAGCATTGCACTAGGTCGAATACTTGTGATACGTGTCTAGAGTACATTATTAGAGTACAGTAATTTTTAGTTAAGCATACGTTTCTCTTTTCTTTTCTTTTTCAAAATTAGTAGTGTAATATTAAATAGCCTCGATCTTAATGTGCTTCTTGTTATTTTGAATTTGTTGTTGTGAATTCGGAAAAATATGGTTTTCGTAATACTTAAGAAAAGTATTTGATGATATAGTTCTCACCATTTGCAATATTACTATACAAAGGTCAAGGTCAAGTGCAAAGGTTGAGTTGAGGGAACTCGGTAGAAGGCATACATTTATACTTCAGACAATGCTAATGTAGTTCTTTCAAGTATATGACACTATTTAAAAAACCAACGACCACTTGAATAGTTCTAGATCGTTGGCTTATACTTGTAATGCTAAGACTTTCTATAAATTTCAAATCCAAAGTTCAGTCTCCAAATCAGATCGATTTGTCATTTACTGATAGAATTCTTTCCAATTTGTTTTATCCAAGTCCATATCATCAAATAATTGTTTAATTATTATTAAAATGTTGTTACAAATTCACAACGGATGACAAAGACAAAACAACGAGGCATTGCACTTACGCAACTGGTGTTAACTATAGACAGACAGACAGACAGACAGACAGACAAACAGACAGACAGATAGACGGACAAACGTACACACACACACACACACAGAGGTATACAAACATAACCTCCAAGCAGTTGGTGTAGGTAAATTCTTACATGAAATCTGTATAGTTTAAGGTAGGTACTTCTATAGCATGCTTGAAGAAAGGACGACAGTGCCATAATTTGTTCGCTTGATGTCCCAGAAAACGACTCAAACATGATTCATTGGTTTGAGATTAGTTGGCTAGACGTATGAACTCTACTAGACTACAAGCACAGATGCATGACCAACTACTTCAATTTTTCCTTTACACGAACACGTTTACTTGTAATCACTTGGGAAACAAGGTTTTTGAAGTAATCCATTCAATTAAATACGCTCAATGACTCCAGTCGCTGAAAGTTATAACATCCGAACATACACAGAAAAAATAAGGGAACAATTGTTTTTTTTAAATGGACGCGTATAACTTGACTGATTTCTAACTGAACAAAATATAACAAACGTTATTGTACTAATAGAATAGATCTACAAACAGGAAGGGGGGCGGGGCGGCTATTAAAGGTTAAAGGGAAGTGTGACGAAAGCGTAGAAAACTTTACTAATCACACGCTATCAGTATGTATTGAAGGGCTTCTAATAAGGAATGGGGATATTTATACACATTCTTTTTATCTGTCTACTCGCAATTTGGCATGAAAAAATATATTTTAGTTTTGAATTGTAGATGATCTGATAGGTAGATACATAGATAGACAGACAGACAGACAGACAGACAGACAGACAGACAGACAGACAGACAGACAGATAGATCGATAAATAGATAGATAGATAGATAGATAGATATAAAGAAAGAAAGATAGATAGATAGATAGATGGATGGATGGATGGATGGATGGATGGATGGATGGATGGATGGATGGATGGATGGATGGATGGATGGATAGATAGATAGATAGATAGATAGATAGATAGATAGATAGATAGATAGATAGATAGATAGATAGATAGATAGATAGATAGATAGATAGATAGATAGATAGATAGATAGATAGATAGATAGATAGATAGATAGATAGATGGTTGGATGGATGGATGGATGGATGGATGGATAGATAGATAGATAGATAGATAGATAGATAGATAGATAGATAGATAGATACTAAGACAGATACATACGAAGATACAAACCAACAAACACACATAATTAAATAAATAAATACACACATACACACACGTGCGTACACACGCACGTACGTACATACATACATACATACAGACAGACAGACAGACAGACAGACTGACAGACAGACAGATAGACAGGCAGGCAGGCAGGCAGGCATACATACATACATACATACATACATACATACATACATACATACATACATACATACATACATACGTATGTTCATTCATTCAGGCAGACAGCTATAGATATACATGTATATATACATATGTAGAGTCTTCATTTCCTATACAATACATCTGCTTGTGAATTCGAAGGGGTAAGGGTAATTCATTTTATGACCTGCTGCGTCGTTGTCGGGTGCACTGTTAGCATGCCGCCGAGTTAATAAGTCTCCCTATTAACACACGAATTTAAATGAACTTAGTATAGGTGGAGCTCGTAGACAACCATTTGTCGCCTTTCTTGATTGAGATAAATGCTTAGCATAGAAGTAATCATGCCACGCGGCAAAAAAAATTGAACCCATGGAAATTAGTTTTACTCGGGAAATATCGTTGTCCGTCAAATAAGAATTGATTGGCGCCATGAAATGTCTACCCCAGCAAAACTAATGAGTGAGTATCGAAATGAAAGGGAAAACCACAGCTCAATCATCATTTTATTCCTGCTTGTAAATATGACAAATTGTAGTTGTTCAACAGAGATATAATGTACAATGTATAGTTAGTCAATTTACAGACATCATTATTAAATAGACCGTATACATAGCACATGGAAATACTGTTATCAGTGAGATTGGATTAATAACATTAATGCGTTTCCAGTGGTAAAAGAACAAGGGATGAAATACACCATTTCCTTTCGCCAAAGCTATATGGAAGGAATATGCGACCTGTTCTGTTTGCTATATGTCAATTGAGAGAGGGGGAAAGAGAGAGAGAGAGAGAGAGAGAGAGAGAGAGAGAGAGAGAGAGAGAGAGAGAGAGAGAGAGAGAGAGAGATAGAGAGAGAGAGATAGAGAGGGGGGAGGGAGAGAAACATACAGACAGACAGACAGACAGGGACATACATAGACATAGACAGACAGAGAGACAGAGACAGAGCGAGAGACTGACTGACTGACAGAGACAGACAGACAGACAGAGACAGACAGAGAGAAGACAAATTTAAACAAACAAACAAACAAACAAACAGACAGACAGACAGACAGACAGACAGACAAACTTAGAGTATGTGGGGAGTTATTATTGTGACGTCGATGTTGTTGGACAAGGTTCTTCTGTTCCTTCAAATAACGAGTCGTACCTACAACTTAATACACTTGCAACAACTACTTATCATAGTTAAGAGTGGTTTAGTGATGAATTATGTACGTTACCCTCATAAACTATGCAGTGACGATACGCCAAATGTACCCACTAGAACAAATAGCTCAAAAGGATATTCGTTTCCGATATTAAGCGATTTAAATCAACCCTTTTCCCTAAAGAGATGAACATTTAGTAGCACTGCTGTTTCATCTGTTTAAATTACCTGAAAGCAAACTTAGCTCAAACATTAAAATGAATGTTTAATGAACAAAGTGTTCAATAAATGAATTTTATTGCAGGTGTTTTATACAGTAATACTCAAGAGATGGTACTTTATCAAGAAATTAATCTTCATTATTAATGGGGACACCTTGACATGAATAAAGTAATATCCTTATTTCCAAATGACTTTAGGGGAACTATTTCTCCTACTATGCTACCTCTCTGTCTTTCTCTCTATGTCAAAGACCTTTCTTCAAACATTATGAAGTTTGTAAGGATTTTATGAGGTACTATACTTGTAGGCAGGTTGCATTTGTTATTTTGATGAAGACTTATCTGTGTAGATGAATAGTTGCAAATACTTAAAATGTTTGTACCAAAATGCTTGGAGAATCCTAACTTTCAGCCTTCCAGTCCTATGGTCTTTTTCAGGGATGCGGTTGCACCTGTATTTACGTTGAAAC
Source organism: Glandiceps talaboti (assembly GCF_964340395.1). NCBI lineage: Eukaryota > Metazoa > Hemichordata > Enteropneusta > Spengelidae > Glandiceps > Glandiceps talaboti. The sequence goes on along the minus strand of NC_135565.1, from coordinate 17,371,633 downwards.
ACCAATTTTGAGAATTGTCATACAGTAATCATTTTAAGGCTTTATGAGTTTATTAAGTATAGTTTTAATTATATTCGCTGGAAAATAATATTAGTCTTAAAATTACCATACAATATTTGATTAAGGATTTAATGACACTTTCACGATTTTACGACATTTTACCTCACCGACTGGTTATGCATAAAAAATCCAAAAAAGTTGGAAGGGCAATGTATAGTCTGTAAGGTACGCCGTGACGGGGCGCCCTAACACATCGGCCAACCCCTCCCACAAGAGGAGGCCGGTGAGGGCGGCACGTCACAACATATCCGTTACTGTCTAGGCAATGTAAGCTTGGATCGTGTTATGTTATGCTTACAAGTGTGTACGTTATAGTTTGCGAAAAGAGTATTTAACTCCCTCCTCAACCCCCCACACAAATGACATGTTTTGAATGATATGCACTCCTTGTTACTTAAAATAGAATTTTACGACGTAGGCAGTTCAATAGAAATAACAAGCTTGGTCGACACCATAACTTCCGCTCCACGTGCTACACATACATTAACACAGACGCGCGTGAGAATAAGTCGACCTTCGAAAACTACAATTCTGACCGTCTAGCATGAGGTAAAATGCTAATACAGGTACCGAGAATTGAATTGCAGACACATACATGAGAATTTTCATCGAATAGTGATTATTCAGTATCGTGGTAATAAGCTCTCAAGAAAACGTCTTTAAGTAAAACCTGTTATATTCATTTTTACCTTCTTTTTTTTCTTTTCAGATGATGATGTTATAGACCGTAATGAATTCACAACCGTCTTCCAATTCCTTCATTAAAAGGATACATTAAAGACGATCCAAATGAAGACAAAGAGAACACATCTCTGCTGCTAAATATTTCTCAAGCCTGCTGTTACTTGCAAGCCCGCCCTCTGGTGTTCAACATAAACTGTTGCTGATGACTATGAAACGACGATCTGCGTTATCATTTTTTAAGTGACTGATTTTTGTCCATATCGATTTAGCTTTTAAAACTAGTCATAAATATTTATATCAAGTATCAACAAAAATAGAATTATTATAACCATAAAAATGACAATAATATTCACATCTAAATATGACGTAAAAGATGAAGGAACATCTATACGATGTTAAGACGAATGTTTATGTATTTCACAAGACTTTAGGTTTATGTTTTAATGTTGTATGATCATTAGCACACTCATACCGTTGGTGGCGCTCGCACGTGTGTTGCTGCGTTGTTCACTTCTTTTTTTTGTCTCTTTACATCATTACTGATGCTATCTTGCGTGTACCATAGTATTGTCTGTCATTAGTAGTGTTAAAAAGAAACATTCCATGTTCTCTGATAAAAATGGTTAACAAAGTTGAATTTTGGTTTCATGGTGAATCACTGCATACCTGACACAATGTGCATTTCGTAAAGATCGCCACCAATGGTGTAGTGTTAGATGTCATATAGTACAGAATTCTTTACATAATGTTACAGTGGAAGCCAGTTGAGAAGAAACAAGTCTTCAGCTGGTTCGAAGAAAATCTTACTAAAATTGCTCATCGTCTGGCTCGCACTGCTAAATTGTATCGTCTGGCACAACAAAAGATAAAGTAACATTCTTGCTACATTTGAATTCATTGACATGCCCGAATGAAGTAAACTGTGTTCAAACGTGTATGTTTTGGCGACGAACTGCTGAGATAATGTTAGGTCACACAAAGACATGGTACAGTGTATCAATATTGGTGAGAGAATTGTCATGGCAGACGGTGAACAGAAGCAATCGATGCTACTAAGATATTTGTTTAGCAATACAATAAAATCTAGCAGTTTAGTAAGATTTGTGTTGAGCCATACTGATCTGTTCCAACTCAACAGGTTTTCATTGTAATTGTATATATGAATAAAGATGATACTCAACTGGATGTACATGTACTTAGAACTACAAACCATCTGATCATTCCAGTTAAACCACAACGATTTTGTAATTTTGGCTATACGATATTCATCCCTGTCATCTGTCGTGGAGTCTTTGCAACTTGTTTGAATTGTACGGTTGTCAACCCCCCCCCCCAACAATTGTATGTACTCCGTGTAACTTTTACATGTTTGCTATATGACAGCGTGTAGTGTGATGCCTCATTGGTGAGAAATATTCCTCTTTACTTTGATACTTTGTGTCGAGTTTCCTTGACAACAACTGTGATTGACTCAAAGAATTTTGTATACGTATAATTCAATCATTTTACAAAGCACGAGTAAACACGAACCGTTATTGCAATTTCCATTTGAATTGAAATATAATAGTTTCATGTTTAATGTGAAAATATAGCGCTAAACGTTTCTAAGCATAGCTATTATATATTGGATATACATATATAACTTTGCATGCTATATGTTCTTTTGTAGAATATTATGTAAAATTCAAAAAATGTTTGTGGGTATTATTATACAAACAATACGTAAATGCAGAATGAATTTTCATAAACGAAATACACATTCAATGGACACATATACAATTATTTGTTTTAGTAAATATAAAATATCGTCATTCATGTACAAGTCAGTTACACGACATAAACAAAATACAAGCACAGAATGCATGGATTGCATAGGGTAATCGATAAAAGATTTAAAAGTAGAATTCCTAAAAATAAACCTTGTTTTCTGATACTTTGTTCAAGAAATCTTCAACCTACTCTCAGTTAAAATCTGTCATATCGCAAAGAGAATTGAAGTACTTTGATTTTTCAGGAATTTTGGTCCAATGTGCATTCTAGTTTAAATTTTGAAATCGTATATTTATTGAGCTAAGTACACAAGCATAAGTTATACGTATATTATATTTGTGCGAATTAAATCGGAGCATTCCAAACAAGTTCACTGCATAAAAGGTACATTATATTTGAGACATAATTAAGCAAGTTTCACAAGTGTACCCCATAGATAGTGAACATTCTTGATAATCGTAATTTGTTGCCATTTATAAGTCAAAATTATATCAAATTATTATTCATGTTGCACTAATGTGATGAAGGTATGATGAATATTGTTACCACCGACTACATTTTAATTTTCTCCATCATCTTGATTGTCAAATTTCTCTTATCTTATTTGTCCTCTTTCAACACGTCTTGTGATGCTAGCTTCAATGAAAAATATATATGTCGCCTGGGACAGAGCATCGTTTGGCTGCAATTTTCGCAACAGACGATAAAATGTAGCAAAGTGTGCATTTTATCTAGCCAAACAATCATAAGTATAGCAATGTTAGTAACGAAAATTGTTACGACAGACGATAAAATGTAGCGAAGTGTGGATTTTGTCTCGCCAAAGAATGCTAAGTAGCAAGGTTAGTAACACAAATTGTCGCAACAGACGATAAAATGTAGCAAAGTGTCGATTTTGTTGTGCAAAGCAATGATATGTAGCAATATTAGTTTTAAAAATCCTGTCGCACCGGAAGATAAATAAGTTTGTCGAGTCAGACGATGCTCTCTTTCAGGCAATGTTGTTGACTGCGTTTAGCCTACCTGTAGAGACTTGAAGGACTATCACTACTACACTATTCCGCTATCCTATCTGACATTTTGATTTTGTGCTGTTCTTCCAAGTCTAATAATCTGACTCCTATGTCCAGCCGGTATTACGCCACACCGCGCTATACACATTACATTGGCGTACAATTGCCACATGATGATTGAATGGGATGTATGTGGTTCAGAGGGTCATTTTTACATTACTAATTGCGCGATTTAAATGTCTAATTATCTATTCGACCAATTACAGTCTATGGCAGAATGCCTTTAGCCGAATAGTGTAGCGATAGTCATTCAAGTCTACAGGTAAGTTAGACTGTATTACAAACATAAACGTAAAGCGTTCGTTTTTTGGATATACATTTGAAATGAGATGTGAGATTCTAGTTACACAGTCAGAAAAGATGAAATAACGAGTATGAATTTATAATAATCCATGGCAATATGGTGTATGTTTTAAGATTTGATTATCTGTGTCATTTTCACCAGATTACTGCACGTTGTATTATAACATTCCAATATTTCATTAAATTCTCTTCTTAAACGAGTAGTACTGACGTCTTGTTGCATTTTTATTCTCTTATCTTTTCTTTTTTATTGTACATCTATATTGTTATAATTCAAACACAGCGGACATCAACTAAGAGTCACACAGTTGGAGTCTCTCTCGCACCTCGTCCAGAAACAGACTACATGATGAGAGCAAAGATTGCGTCTCTTTTGTATTGATTTGATTTTGATATCTAAAATGTCAGTACCTCAGCAAAGGTACCTTATGAAAATGCAAGACAAGAAAGGATTTGTAATTGTCTTATATTTTAATCACCACCACCACCACCACCACCACCACCACCACCATCACCACCACAGCCACCACCACCACCACCACCACCACCATCATCATCATCATCATCACTATCACCACCACCACCACCACCACCATCAACACCACAGCCACCAACACCACCACTTCCACCACCACCACCACTAGCAGCAGCAGCAGCAGCTCCACCACCACAAAAAAGAAGCACCATCACCACCACCATCATCATCACCACCACCACCACCACCACCACCACGTCGCACACTTACACAAACTGTTGGTCTGCATCCGGGAAGCAGTGTTGACCGTGTCTCCAAATAAACACTATCGTGGCATCTTTATTCCAACCACAACGGCTACCATCTAGAATAATCTTGAATATGCAATTGCCACCCAAGGTCTGCTAAATCCAAGTGGATCTTATTCATGGTAAATCCATGATGGCTGCCCGTGACACGTGTGAGCATATAGTCATTCATAAGAGTCACCCATGAGGGCGTATTTGAGCAAAAATTAGTTTACTGCTAAAATGTTGGAACTTTAATAACACTAATGGTTTAAAGTTATGATTTGTCACATCTTTTCGTTAGTGCGCCCTCAGCCGGAAAGCGCCTAAATCCATTCGTTCGTGTTTGTCCAGAAAAACATCAAAGTTTCAACTTAAGAAGTAGCCCTCGCAATGATCCCGCTCGACTTGTTAAATATATACTACAGTGCACGTAGTAGTATTTATTAATGTACAACACAGCTAAATGACATTTTCGAACAACACAAACGTATATACGTCTTAAAAAAAACCCACAAATGATATTTGTGAAGTGTTGACATTATGAACACTACTTGTATACGTACATTAAAATAATGATAATAACAATAAATACTTCAATTAGCCAAGTACCGTAAAGGAGGCTCAAAGAAGTGAAATTCATTGCTTAGACAGGTAATTTGTACAGATTAAATCATTACGGCAGATTTATTTCTCGTCAATGAGACTTGTCGTCATGGCAACGATTGCCAACAGAGACTGAATCAGACGACGGGTAGAGGATGCGGGATAACAATTGCACCAAATATTCACGCATGCGTACACGGTACTAGTTAAACAATTTCATACAACGGTAGGAAGGCGAATCACCACCACCACCACCATCACCACCACCATCATCATCATCATCATCACGACCACCAGCACGACCACCACCACCAGCACCAGCACCACCACCACCATCATCATCGTCATCATTGTCATCATCATCTTCATCATCATCATCATCATCATCATCATCATCATCATCATCATCATCATCATCATCATTATCATAACATCCATAAATATATTCGAAAGAAAGACATTTGAGCGTCATGAATAAACATGGCAGACGGAAGGTGATGATCTGACGCTTGGACACATGAAACGACCTAACAGGAGGAACATTCCAAAATTGAGAGAAAAAACACACCACGGGGGAAACTGTCCCAACCAATCAAAGGCAGATGATAAATAATGAGGTTGGCAAGACGACAGCTACAGTGTGTGTTGTTGATATATTTTGGATGGAAAACACGGACATATGTGAACTCATATTGCGAGACAAACCCTACTTAATTGCACTGTAATACTATGATCAAGTTCGTCAAAATAAATAAATGCGATAAAGCTGGCAAGAAATCGGGAATGACGTCGAACAACTTTTTACAAGTACGTGTTTGAAAGTAAATGATATACGACTTCAAAGGGTCATTAAATTGCCGAATGGAATGCTTTCAGCGACGTATATCATGGCTAATTCTGACTTCAAATAAACAAAGTGGCGGAAAGAAATAAACAATCAAACTGAATCGTAAATTACTTTGACCCCATAGCCTGAAAGAAGTGACCCGATGTCAACAGTAGCAAATTTATTACATTTGAACTTTCCTTTCAGACTTACATCATTACCGCGCAATTTCACCCGCCTCTAGCTCTGCGTGTATTCCTAACCGTTCATCGACATTTTTTAGTAAATTTTCAGCATTTTTCATTCTTTATTTTGAGATGTTGTCGTGATTTCGCATTTTTTTTCCCAGCAACGATTGAATTTATCGACAAGTCGTGTACTGGTTCAGTTTTTGTAGTACAGTGCTTCAAGTGCGATCTACAGAAATGACGAACACACAACTTGAACTGAGCGCCAAATAAAAGTCAATGAAATCGTTTAAGAAGACAACTTCTAGTTTGTCACCGAGTTATCTAATATCCTCTGCATTGTTTAAATGAGTTTCATTTATTGGATTTCACATGTTCGTATTCACACTATTTCATTTTAATTCTAATATTTGATAGTTATTGCTGAAATACCGAACACATTTAGGAACGTCAAACACATAATTTAACAAGTCTGTAGTTTAATTTTCCCCAAACTTGTTTTTCTTCTAGTTTCAAATCTCCACTCCCTACATACATACACGTCCGACAAACACACTGTACAAACTTTGTTAGAATACTAGTTGCAGTGTTGGGCACGATAAATGTTTTGTTGTGTGAGCAAAGTTCCAAACCTGGCGTCTCAACATTCGTTAAACAACAGCAAAATGATAACACAACTTTGAGGTGAGTCCATCACGTGTGTAGGAGTAAACTGCTACTTCGTCGTGGAGCCAATCAACCAACGGCACTTGTACCGCCTAAAATGTTTGAATATTTCATGAGTGTCGATCGGGAAGATTTTAAATAACGAGGCATTGAAGGGTCGTTAAAAACCTCTTCCAACCGACATATTCTTTACTTAGAACAGAATGGAGCGCTTACAGTGCTAATCCCCCATACAGGTTTAACCGATAACTATTCAATGTCCTACAACTGTGCGCCTCCGTAAATAAACAATACGGAGCAGGCGCAAACTTTGAAGGAATCCACACACACGCACATTGCACTGCGTAGAAGTGTCCGTTCATATTGGCGTGTCGTCTTGTCAAGCTCTCGGGAGATAGATTTTGCAATGTTTGGCAGTTGCCGCGTACTTGCCTGCGTGGCTCTCTTAGTCGGTAAGTCTATTTCATATTTTTAAATACAAGGACTTTTTTAGTTTTACGGTTTTAATTTGTTTGGTTGGCCCAATTTTTTTTTTTTCGTCAGGGGAAAGTCATAGCGCACATATACCCAGCAGTGTAGCATAAACAATCTTAACACTCCGATAAGGCGCTGAGAGTGGATTTTAAACAAATAGAGCGCTTGAAGTGTTTACATATTGAACAAATTTGTAATTAACATAAAGTGACTAGATATAGAACTTGCGATATATACAAAAAAACTATCTGATTCCAATCCTGATTTTTCGTGACGGCGCACCCACTTTATCGAAAAAGGGGACTTCCTTCCAGTAATGAATTCCTGGTTGTTAAGTTGTGTCTTTTACGTTTAACATAATGTGTCCATTAGTTGTTTACTTTTCAAGTAATGATGTTTGAAGCAGAAATTAAGTCGTTCTTGTTAAATTGATTGTCTTTATGTTAACAACAAAAGTAACATTGACCGCACTGAGCCCTCTTTGTTTGCTCGACTCTTAAAAACTGAGCCGCGTTATATAGATAGTGTGGGGAAGTGAAAGACGTACTCAAACACCGTGACGAGCCGTGTTCGTCGCCGGGAAGACATGACCTTTCCCAGAGACCCTCTTTACCGGCTGACAGTCCAGCTTGTGACCGTACGTGAGAAAAACTACGGGTGACGATTGTCATACTGGCGTTTCTCAGTCGGGTCCGGAAATTCCCGAAAGTCCTAAATGGCAAAAGGCAGAACGAATGACGGATTTCGGGTGATTGAGAGCGCGATATATCAATTACCGTCGTATTGTTGGCATTCAATGTTTTAACACCGAACAAACAAAAAACGAACGAAAGTTAGGAAATCGTGGAACAAAATGCTTCCGAAAAATATAAACTGTGGAGGTAATTTAAGACACACAGCCTTCATAGATTGTGGTACGTATGGGAAGCGTGAAACACCAAAAAGCTTTGCCTATAAAAGTTTTTATATTCATAAACGGAAATTTAAAAAAAGTGATGTTACTGTCGACCCTCACCCTGTCCTGTCCTAGGGACAAGGTCTTACATAAGAATATTTAATTGTCGGGTTTGATTACAGTCTAGAGGTGGCGATTTGGTGGTGAAGATATTTTAAGTAACATTCACCACCCATCACACACACGTGCTTTAAAGTTAAACAAATGTAAAAGTTTCAGTGAGATGTCAACACATTTAAACCTAAAAATTCCCCTGAAAGTGTAGACTTGTACTACCAGAGTCTAAAGAAGAGTAACAGAAATTAGGTTTATGAATCAAAATTTAGGCGAGAAAAATGTTTCTAACAGAAGAAACTTTTGTAACAAATTGAATGCACCTCATTTTGCCGCTTTTCACTGTTTTTGGTAGTAACAAATGTATTGTCCGAGTTAGCAGTTTTCATTGCAGCGGATCGAGTCCACACTGTGCAGTGAAGACAAGACAGAATACAACATTGCAAGAAAGTGATGAAGTGTTGTGTTTAACGTTGGCGCTGTTTTGGGTCAGACTCAAGTCCCCCTTTTGAATTGACTTGAAAAACGGTACATTGACGGAGACTCTAAATAAAGCCTGGAGACACATCAACTTTAAATAGTCGTCGGATATGTCCGTAGAAAGTAGTTTTAAAAAGTCCAGACGTGTGTTTTTATAACGTCTTAAGGGGTGCTACTCGAGTCAGGAAATATCGCACTTAAATTGGTAATGTTGACAGACACAGGAGGTCGTAGGGCTATGTTCTATGCAAAATCTTTACCGCATTCTGTTTGCTTTCAATTAAAGAACTCGAAGTAGGCAGAGTGGTTTCGGGTATTGGTTTCACTGGGATTTTGAACAGCCAACAGGAAACAAACAATAGGCCCTCATGCTGATATTCAATCGGTATGAAAGACTAAATTGGCATATCCAGGGGAGGCAATGTCAACAAAAACTAATTAACTCGATTAATATAGCACTGGGTCACATTTAAGAGAGAGAGAGAGAGAGAGAGAGAGAGAGAGAGAGAGAGAGAGAGAGAGAGAGAGAGAGAGAGAGAGAGAGAGAGAGAGAGAGAGAGAGAGAGAGAGAGAGAGAGAGAGAGAGAGAGAGAGAGAGAGAGAGAGAGAGGGAGAGAGAGAGTGTGTGTGTGTGTGTGTGTGTGACAGGCAGACAGAGAGGCAGACAGACAGAAATACAGACAGCCAGCCACAGAGTTAGACAGACAGACATACAGACAGACAGACGAACAGACAGACAGAGATGCATGGGAGTTATAGTAGTTGTATAACAGAACCGCCTACGTGAGTGTGCATTTTGAAACACAAAACGTAACAAAGTTTCAATAATAAAACGAAATAAAATAGATACAATAAATATTATTCATATATTCACTGTGTTTATGTACTTCCTGTACTACACACACACACGCATGTATGTATGTATGTATGTATGTATGTATGTATGTATGTATGTATGTATGTATGTATGTATGTATGTATGTATGTATGTATGTATATGTATGTGTGTGTATGTATGTATGAATATATGTTTGTTGGTTCTCGCCTAGTTAGTGGCAAGATTAGCAAAGTACGGTATGAATGATTCTAATCTGTTTGTAAAGAGACATATCCAATTATTACCATATGACAATAATATAGGGATTCCAAATGGTATATCACTTTAAACTCAGTCTATGTTACTTCCTTGTAAACACGAATGGGCAATAAATTACCAATTGAGCTGCCCCTTCCATGACTAAATATCTGATGGTATGATTCATCGATGGACCTTACCCAGAGATACCTACTGCTCTACAGTGTTTCTCTCTCTCTCTCTCTCTCTCTCTCTCTCTCTCTCTCTCTCTCTCTCTCTCTCTCTCTCTCTCTCTCTCTCTCTCTCTCTCTCTCTCTCTCTCTCCATGAAACTACTATTTTCCATGCAGTTTTCATAATCATATGTCAAAAAACAAAACTTGATAGTGAGATTTAATGTCCAACAGTTTTAATCACCTTGACACCAAACATTTCAGCTATGAGCTACTTTCTTTTTTCAAGTTACAAGCACTTTCAAATCACCGCCAAAACGCTTCCCTACATTTTCGTTTCAAGTTTTAACTTATTTATTTTTGCGAATTGCAAGTTTACTAATTACTCCAGACGAAAGGAAGCTGTGCAGGAACAAAACTTAGAACAGATACAATTGTTGCTTTTGTCTGTCTCTTGCAGAGAGTGATTCGTATACATTGTGATACAATTGTTGCATGTGTCTACATGGTAGAGTCCCACGTAGTGTACAACGGTACCATGAAATGATACATGAGCGTATTTGTTTTGTCTGTCACAATTATGAGAGGGACGCACACTGTCTTTCATGTAGTCATTGCTTAGTAAATCACCTTTTGCAGGAGACAGACAAATGCAAGAGATAGACACAGCAACAATTGTATTACAACATATGTATATAAATCACCCTCTGCAAGAGACAGACACCGCAACAATTGTATTACAATATATATAAAACACCCTCTGCAAGAGACAAAGTAACAATTGTATTCATTCTGATTTTTGTTCCTGCAGAGCTTTCTTTCGTCTGCTGTAAATCCAATTTTACTTGCCAATTTGTGATACAGTAATACGCTGAGAAAACGACAAGTAATAACTGCATAAGATCATGAAATCATGAAATTCGTTGTCCTCAAAGTGGACATTAAAAGAAATACAACACAAGTTAGATGTAAGTTGCGTAATATTGTTATTTTTTTATTACAGTGTTTGATCGTTGTGTTTCTGTCAATCGTCTGGGTGAAAGTATCGTGGTTGATCTACGGGCTGGTGTCGTGACAGGTAGTAACGACTATGTCTCTGTGGTTGTACCCCCTCGAGCAAATAATAACGCAAAATGTAACAGTCAGGCAGTCCTAAAATTTGACTTCTCGGGTCCTTTCAAGACTGCCCGCTTCGCTTTAGACTATGATGAGCCACCTAGACTCTGGACATTTGACATATCGGACTCCTCAACTGGCGATGGATTCGGTGGTGATGACGGTAGTACCAGCAATATGGCGGAGACACAGGTGTTCAACAGACAACTCCGTGTCTATAGCAATGGACTGCCAGGCTACATGGCGGCAACCATAAATGGCGGACTTCTTATGAAAATTGTTGACGATGTTGTTGATGCAGGACTCCGGTTGATCGTAGAAGTAAGCGATCAAAAAATTGATTGGAATAATCAAAACTCCAAAAAGGGTTTTATAGTCAGTAAATATTTATACACTTTGAAAGGACAAATGCCATCGTATGGAATACCCGATTATGACATCTACGCAGGATTAAACCGAGTTCCGTTCGGGAACTATCGTAATGGTTCGGGATTATGCAAAGCTACAATTACACTTATACCGGATACAGGTAAGTGTTACAGCTTTCCTTTTCAATAGTCCCCTGTGTCTTTATGTTTATCATATGTATCTTTTTACATGACTTTGGACAGTACCGGTAGAATATACAACCAATGAGGAGAACTCGCAACTGAAAATCGCCAATAATTGTATCCATGGGTATAGTTTTGTGAAAATAACATTTTATTTTTCTAGCTAAAATTCGAGATTATAAATTCTAGCGCTTGCTTTGAACTTAGATTAGCCTGAGTCCATTCTTATCGCCGACTGGTGGCAACTTATCTCCGTCTGGCAATATCACAACTCACATATATTAAACTCGAAATCATAAGATTACTTTCAAAGGGGTCATATTATTTTTCGTGAAGGCACACACAGCAAATTTTTCTTCAGTTTCAACTGAAATGATGTTAGATGGCGAAGTAATTCTACCCACTAGTCGACTTTATTGAGTAGGCTTCAACAACGGGTCATTGACACGTGATTATCTCGGCCCACTTCGTCAAGGGTGTTGAAAGATTTGCAGTTCACTCTAATCATGTATATCACACTGTAGGCATTGCTTGCTACACGATAAAGTTGCGTTGCCAGTTCTTTGTTGTCACACAGTCTACTATGGTAAAAACAACAAAACATGAAGGAGTAATGTAGTGTTGGTGAAACATTTGATTACAATTACCAAAATGGCAGTTTTACATGAAAAGTGGTCTATTATATGACTGCAACTGAAATAGTTTTGAAACTCTTTTGTTAGATAAGACAGACCTCTAAATGACATGTATCATGTCTAATTAAAAATAATACCCCGGATGCAGCCATCTAGTGCACGTTTGTAATTAAGGTAGTGGTTAAGGATCTGATAGGATATAGGTTGCTATGGTATGGATGTAATCCCATAGTTTACAGAAGCTACAGTAGATTGCATACGCCCTAGGGAGTTGGAGCAAGGAATATGCAGGGTTCTTGTGCCGTTACAGGTCTGTGTCAGGGGTAATAAATGTAAGCGTTTAACCATGCCCCCTCCACTGTCTATTGTTTAACTACGGCGTCGGAAAACGCTAAATAAAAACTAGCATTTATATAATAAAGCATACACTGGGGCACGTGACCTTCGTGTAGGTAGATTCAAAGCATACACGACTATTATGTATACACTTATTCTCTGTAAAACAGGGTACTGTTTATTGAATCTGAGTATAACTTACGCATATATCCTTCGCTGCCCTGTTCGTAGCAACATTATTAGTGTTGGCACAATGCTGTGTATCCACTTGTACAAGCACTATTACGTGTCCCTGTGTGGTTCATAAGCTTCTCAAATTCAGTCTAATTTCTGACGGACAGTATTCCATACTACCTTATCTTCATACTATTCTGTCTAGTCAATCCCGTTGCTCTCGCACAGAATTCTGTCTCCCCCCCCCCGTAGCGTTCGTATAAACATGATGATGTCATCGCGTCCAATAGTATGAAGATAATTAACGTCGGACGGAATACGGTCCGTTAGGAACTAGACTATCTCAGTTCTGTCAGAATCAAGTTTACTTACCACTGACGTCATCAGATCTGAAAGACACGTCATCATATCAAAATAAACAGTACTAGTGGCCAAAGGAAACATTGTTGTAAAAATGAAAGGGCTGTAGGTCAAATACCGATACAATTGTAATATGTAAACACCTCAAATTGAGAACGATCTATATGATACCATATGGAGTTCACATTTCCGTTTAATTTAGCCTTTCCTCGTAAAATGTTTCAGTTGATAAGTGTTTCGTTACCATATAAATACATTAGCATGTTGATTCACCTCGCAACTGTAGAGTTTTGTATCTAGATTGGCACAGTAACGAGCAACATCTAGAATGCGCCTCGGAAATAATCTGTTGAAACTTTTTCTGTTACTTTGTGTAAGCAAGCTCAAACCGGTCGAGTCTCAGTTCAAATCAAGGGGGAAAATGAGAGGTCATTTACATTTAAAACAAAATGTACGTCATTTTAGAATCCAAATACTGCCGCCGATTACTGTACATTTAGACATGGTTTGCGTTTAGTCAATTGTAAGTAATTCTTATGTGTATTTGAGTAAGAAATTTATTGCGAATACCTTTTGAGTGTGCAACAGAAAACATGCCTAAAACGTATAAACAAATCGCTTGCTTTCGAATCTACGCAAGAGTTGAGTATGGTCGAACGACCAGTCGCTAACCCAAACTCAGCTTGGCCCTCCGAGTCGTTAAACACATTGTTTAGTATGTTTTTTAGTATCCCAAGCACATGATTAACCGTTTACTGGGAAACATGATATAGTGGGAGTAACAAGTTTATTGCAACTTTAAATTTGATTAAGTGGTATAACACTCTGCAAAGTATCGGCGTGTTGTGATGCATGGAACCGAAGGGTACACGTAAAATGACCTCGCCTATTACCAGGTTTCTAATTATAGTTAGATTACGCAATTCTTCTAGAGTTTGCAAAAATAACCAAACCCCCGCCAAAAAAACAACAACAAACAACCGAAGGTCATTGACCCAATTATATATTCAAATTATGGTATATATAAGCAGGAAAAACCACATGACATGGTACGCTTCGTCTATAATTCAAGTTACTCATTAGAGCAAATATAAAGACAAAACTTTAGATTCCAATGAACTGATGGTACTAATTTATCTAATCGAGTCTATTTTGGATTTTCAATCGCTAAAACCACTTTACTATAAAAGCAACAACAACTTGAAACAGCATCCACCAAGTCGTGTTTGTATCTCAATCATTTTCAATGAATTAGAATAAAAATGTAGTTCGGTAGTTTGCACAATTTGCTTTTAGGTTTAGCAATTTATACAGTGACGAGTATAGACTTAGTGTATGCTGTTTCAGATTCTTTTGTACTATTACCCAAGTTAAAGGACATAGTAGAGTTGTTGTTTTTTACATGAAAAATCCAAAATGAATACCATTTGCCATCGATGTCAGTTGGTGGTAGCTATGACGAGAAATGAAACAAAAGTAACAACCTAAAATCATCTTATGTGGCCCTTTGGTTCTTGATGTAAAGCAAACATTTTACATGAAATTTCAAAAGAAGGGAAATGGGGTGTTAAATAACAAATACGACTAATGAGTCCAAGGTGTAGCTATGGTTTAGGTTCAATATTGACAGATTTATGGTTAGGAACCACATCCGATCTTACAAATTGTTTACTGGTTGTATTATAGTCACGTGAACCAACCTAAGGGGCTATTTTTAGATAAATACTTCCATAAAGTTATCTTGGTTCTAATGTATGTCAACCTGTCCATTCATATGAATACCAATGACAAATTCATGCGTATCTCCTTACTTTTGATGTCAAAGTAATTTTGAGGCACACCCCAAAATTACGTCATTGAACCATTTATTCGATTTCCCTAGGCTACTTCTAGATCACGTGGTTTCTATTGATAATCACACATGTCGGGCAGAATAATACGTCGTGATTCGTCACATGAAATAAGAATGGTACAGAAAAATAGTCAGATCTGGCTCTTGTATCTTTGATGGAGAAAGCCACTACAGGAAACAAAGTTCATGATTTTTTTTGAGAGAGTAATTCAATAATTTTACACATTGCCTACATTATGCGCGATTTCAGAGAACCATGAGGTTGAATTTGTCAGCAGAAATGCGCGCATAATTATGTAGGTGAACAATGAATATTAACCTATAGTTGATTAAAAATGTTATCATTTGGTATAGTCACTTTTAAAGTCACTGGTTGTAGTCGTGATGAATGTGGTCCCGTGTTTGAGGCTGAAGTCAGACTACAAATGCCCTGACATGATACAAACTAAAACATGTTTACATTCCAAGCAAATTAGCGTCGACACGGCATGAAAAGAATTGTTGAGTGTGCACAACAAATTGGTGTTTATCTGGTTTATTGATAACCAAATGAATTGTTTTATAATATCACTTACGAACTTATAAGTAACCAATCCATGGTGGAAGACATGGTATAAAATGTTTTATCATGAAACAAAATCCCCCCACCCCCCCCAAAAACCCCACCCCCAGTGTTAAAAACTATTTCGCTTTAAACATGCTACAGTCGAACAAGGCATCATGATACTTACAGCGCCAAAAATGTAAGGTTTATTCTAATTTTCAAAGGGTATGAACTTCTATCCAATCACTAGTATTGATCATAGAATGGGCCAACATTTTAATCTAATGCAATAATTTTTTGGTGACGTAATCATAAACAATTTGATGACGTAATCACCTAGGGTAAACATGACGTCAGTCAAGTTTAACTTCCTACTCATTTATTATTACAATAATCTTACTCTTTGTCGACAAATTCAACTGTTCGCATCAATACATCATGAAGGTAGTCGACTATCAAAAGAAACTCTCGACACCTAACCCTAATCCTGGGGTAGAGATTCTTGGGATAGTAACAATACAAGCCGCTTGGCCAATAGGAAGTGCCGTTGCCGTTAAAGGGTGTGGTGATTATACGACGATTCTACTCAAGTGCTCTATCTGAACGTGACAGTATATTGCCAAAGTGGTGGTGGTGGCGCGGGGGGGGGGGGGGGTTCCGGTAGTTCACTAAAATGAAAAAGGTTAAAATATAACTTCGAAACATGACCCTTCGCATTTGGTTTATATATTAAATATGTAACGTCCCTTTTCTATAATGTCGTGATCGCAATTGTTTGCTTTGGAATTCTATGTACATCTTCCCAGTACATATAACCGATTGCAAACTAGTTCACAATGAACAGAACAAGCAGTAGTATTGTCCCGACCTCTATATCAAATATATAGTGATCTGAGCCCGAGATGACGACATATACGTACTTGTAAAGTGCGCAACATTTACGCAAATAAGCCACACTCACTATAGCTACAAGAAACCAGTGAGTATCAGATGGTAGAATACTGCTAGAGTGTAAACAAATACAATTGTCAGTATAAACATACCTCACCACCTCAATATATGTAAAAACAGTTATCCCGCAACAAAAACACTCAAGAACAACAAAACTATTTAAAGTGTTTATTATTTCTTCAACGAGTAAATTAATTTCAACACATGACATAAATACCGGCATTTGGTGTGTGAACTGCGGGGCTTATTGATGTTATTCCAGCCTACAAAGCACGTGTTTGTTAAGTCTCCGTTGGAAAATTGATGCCGACAGAGAGCTTAATCGGGTGTTTGGTAACTACATCGATCATAATCACGCGAATTATATACAACCATGTCGGGTCAGAAGATCATGTTAACTGTACCCTCTGGCACTACAAGGCTGAATTGTATCACAAGCAATCGTGCATTGGATTAGTTTTGTTAACTGGAACTGCCTTGGAGTATCTTACGTTTCACAGTTTTACTCTGGGTCAGATATGTTTGTTTTCGCTTGTAATTATATAGAGATTTCTCTGGAAGAACAACAATCGTGTGGTTGCTGGTGTGTATTCATGTGTGAGTATTGTAAACTATTCTACACATTCCAACATTAAAATTAATGAATATCTCTTTAATTTCCCTCTTTTTGGCCTGATTCTAGAATGATTATTTCAATCTGCAACTATCATATAATCACATCAACTTGGTGCAACTATGGAAAACGGTCACAATACCTGTGGTGTGGATTAAATAGGTGATGTAACTGGTGCCATAGATGAAATGAACACTTCTTGCAATATGCGAAATAGATGAACACTTCTTAGTACAAATGGTGCATTCGGTGAACACTTCGTGTACAAGCGGTATAATAGGTGAGCACTTCTTTGTGCAAATGGTGGAATAGGTGAACACTTCTTGGTACAAATGATGGAATAGGTGAACACTTCTTGGTACGATGAACACTTCTTGGTACAAACAGTAGAACAGATGAACACGTCTTGCTACAAACAGTAGAACAGATGAACACATCTTGGTACAAACAGTAGGACAGATGAACACTTCTTGGTACAAACAGTAAAACAGATGAACACTTCTTGGTACAAACAGTAGAACAGATGAACACGTCTTGCTACAAACAGTAGAACAGATGAACACATCTTGGTACAAACAGTAGAACAGATGAACACTTCTTGGTACAAACAGTAAAACAGATGAACACTTCTTGGTACAAACAGTAGCATAGATGAACAAATCTTGGTACAAACAGTAAAACAGATGAACACTTCTTGGTACAAACAGTAAAACAGATGAACACTTCTTGGTACAAACGGTAGAACAGATGAACACTTCTGTACAAACAGTAGAACAGATGAACACTTCTGTACAAACAGTAAAACAGATGAACACTTCTTGGTACAAACAGTAGAATAGATGAACACTTCTCTACAAACAGTAGAACAGATGAACACTTCTTGGTACAATCAGTAGCACAGATGAACACTTCTTGGTACAAACAGTAGAACAGATGAACACTTCTTGGTACAAACAGTAGGACAGATGAACACTTCTTGGTACACACAATAGAACAGATGAACACTTCTTGGTACAATCAGTAGAACAGATGAACACTTCTTGGTACAAACAGTAGCATAGATAAACACTTCTTGGTACAAACAGTAGAACAGATGAACACTTCTTGGTACAAACAGTGGAATAGATGAACACTTCTCTACAAACAGTAAAACAGATGAACACTTCTTGGTACAATCAGTAGAACAGATGAACACTTCTTGGTACAAACAGTAGAATAGATGAACACTTCTATACAAACAGTAGAACAGATGAACACTTCTTGGTACAGACAGTAGGACAGAAAAACACTTCTTGCTACAAACAGTAGAACAGATGAACACTTCTATACAAACAGTAGAACAGATGAACACTTCTTGGTACAAACAGTAGCATAGATGAACACTTCTTGGTACAAACAGTAGAACAGATGAACACTTCTTGGTACAAACAGTAGAACAGATGAACACTTCTTGGTACAAACAGTAGAACAGATGAACACTTCTATACAAACAGTAGGACAGATGAACACTTCTTGGTACTAAACAGTAGAACAGATGAACACTTCTTGGTACAAACAGTAGAACAGATGAACACTTCTTGGTACAGACAGTAGGACAGATGAACACTTCTGTACAAACAGTAGAACAGATGAACATTTCAAGAGTCTTGGTACAAACAGTAGAATAGATGAACACTTCTTGGTACAAACAGTAGAACAGATGAACACTTCTATACAAACAGTAGAATAGATGAACACTTCTTGGTACAAACAGTAGAACAGATGAACACTTCTATACAAACAGTAGAACAGATGAACACTTCTTGGTACAGACAGTAGGACAGAAAAACACTTCTTGGTACAAACGTTAACAGTAGAGCGGCTGAACACGTCTTGGTGCAAACGTTGAAATAGGTGCATATTTCTTGGTCTAACTAAAGGAGTTTAGTTTTTATCCTATATTAAGCTATTGATCTTAATTTGCCCCTTACATCACCTGGTTCGTGAAAAGTTTGAAGTGAAATCGTTATATTTTACTTCTTTAAAAGGAGAGGGTCAGCTAACGGTAGCTCACGATCGTGCTAACAAAATGTAACTGTGGTGGTTTACTAAGGTTTAGTGGTGCCAGAAGATAAAATGTAGCGGTATTAATAAGATTTTTGCCGTAGTCCTGTTTAAGGTTTAATGGCGTGTACTATAAAAAATGATGGCCTTGTGTTCTATTGCAATAGTGAAAATACAGATCTTCCAAGTTTTCACAACCCCTAAAATTATTGTTAGGCTGGGCTACGGCAACTAAAAAAACGCATGTGTTGTACTGGTGCTACAAAAAGGCCCGTTATTTTAAGATGATGGTTTTAGTTAAAAACATTTTAGGCCGTTAATATGCAGGTCAGGACGGGATTCTAACTCAGCACTGGATTAGCGCCCTCTTACACTGTATGCTTATTCCTTGCGTCAAATCGAGTCCCCCTTTTCTCGGTGTATGTGCTATTTTACAGATGAAATCAATCCCCCTACTTGATCTAACCTTCTATTTAAGGTCGAGGTCCTACAACGCATAACCTCTTTTGACAAGAATGTAAAATAGTATTGCTTATTGTAGTATTGACGGGGTCTCCAGTCATCGGATTCACTCGACACCGTCTCTAAGGATTTGGCGGGAAGTACCGACACGTTTAGACCTTGATGATCAGAGGTTAAAGGTCAAAGGGTCACCTAGAGCTGCGAAAGAAATAAACATCCATAAAATAGTTTAATACAATGTACGAAAACTATTACCGGGGTCAATGGCTTTCAATGTACAACGACCCCTGGATCATGAAAAGGGTCTCTTTTTGTCGCACGAGTGCTCCGTTCAAAAATAACTTTAAAGGGTAGTACCACTCCACAATTACGAAGTTTTCATAGACTTTGGGTTCTCAAGATTCATTTTGAGATTTGAAATTATATAAATTTCACCCGATTGAACACCAGACTTAAATTTGTTTCACGTTGTCCGAGAAGTGGTCCATCGTCACTTCATGAAAGTTAGCAGAAATACATATATAATAATATTATTAGATGAACAATAAATGGTCATTATTGATATAGGGCAATACGGAATTAGTCATGAATATGTATTGCTCATCTAATACATATGCATGTAGGATGACTCCCGCAAGGCAACACTGAAACCATACCAAAACTGTCACAGAACAATCAATATGATTTCAGACAAGAGTCAATAATCGCGATGTGAAAACACCAAATTACTCTCGACCAAGTCACACCTGTTACCTGCTAATACTAAAAATGAATTCGGGGAGGATTGAATTTATCTCTTGCCTTGGTGTTCCATGTTAAATTCTAAAAGTAAAGTTTGTAGATTAGTGATAGGGCAAACCATGTCAGACATGGACATGTCAAATAAAACACCGCTATGAAGTATACTGCAATATATACAAGTGGGTAAATTTGTAAAAAATTCTAAGAACATAGAAATAGACATTAATTCGAATTCTAAAAGGAAAGAAAGCAATAACATTCCCGCCAATTAATTGACATTTTTCATGCAATTCAAATTTTTCCAAGTGTTTTAGTTTCATTTTAAACTACAATTATTCCATTAGTGTCTATTTACAAAATTATATCAAAATTTTCTTTCAAAATGATAGATTTTTGGAAGAAAAAAAATCAAAAAATCATTAAAATCAGCAGTTCACGTTTGTGTCTGTCAGTACTGGTGTCACACTAATGTTGAACTACATAGTGAAACAGATGTGACTAGCATACAGACGAATTACGATAAACAAATACGTTTGGATTTATTAGATTGTACACAGTGACAAGTATATAACTTTATAGGTCGGCAGGCTGCACACTGGCTTGACAGGCTGGAGTAGTCACTGGGCCATCACTGTATGCTGCCGGTAATAAATACCTTTGTGTCAAAGCAATTAGTCTGTGGACCAGACTTGGGCTTGCTTTGTTAACATAATTCACCTATTCTGTTGAGAGGTGGGCAAAATGTTAGAAGCAATTTGTATGTATTTGTTTGCTTACAATAGCTTGTAACGCCCTGTTGATTCTCAATCCGAACAAGAAGTGAGTTCGCGCCAATGGCATCATGGAGTGAAGAATAGACGTTGTCAAACCACAAGAAGACTCCCTAGCACTATGTACATAGGTGGCAGAAGCCGTGAGACGTAACCGCTAACGTGTATAATGCAAAGAGACTGAAAAATAAATGATATTGACGTGGCTTGAATAGGGGGTTAATCCTGGCAACCAACATCAATTGTGGGCATTTGGAGGTATTGAATGGGGTTGTGTTATCTACAGTTGAGTGGGATAACACTAAGTACCGTTAGGTAAACTTTATGTTGACTTTTCGGCTAGAAGAGGTTGCCTTCAATCAAACTGTTTGCCTTTGAAGACGGCCGCTATTTGAGTTTGTCTAAACATGATGATAAGTGCAAACAGGTACTTTATTAATTGGTATTGATGTTCAAATTGTGAAATTTGTGGAGGAAGAGAATCGATGTTGGTTAAACATTGTTGACTCTGGGCATTTACTGCCGATTGCGCACTAGCCAAAAACGTGGACTGTGTGCCGCTAAGTAAGTTAAGGAGTGCCTAGACGGGGAGTTCAAACCCCTCTTTTCAGCCGCAACCATTCCAAAATACTATAGGGGAGAGTCTTTAAGACGTTTAAAAACGCGTGGAATCTTTGTGAAGAATAGCAGTGCAAACAGTCAGTTGTTTTATTTAGCCAGCGTCTGGGCGGTTGCCAGCTAGTCGAGTCTTTTGTCAAATCGTCAATCCCATTCGTCTGAGCTACACATGCCCCGCTGCTCAAAACACTGAAGACGAGGCTGTGTCTTTTGATGGAGAAACCTTCAGCTTCGAAGCTGTATTTTGTATCAAGCGAAAGGTCAGGAAAACTTGACACTCATCATCAGCCGCCGTTGGTCCTTTAATTTGAATCCTGTCAGTTCGTGTGCCACCGCCCACCGTAACACTATCTTCAACTAAGTAACACTGGTAACGATTGGGAAAAAAAGTGCGGGTCCCTTCCAGCCGTCGAACGTTGACTCATAGAATGACTGAACGTAAAGCAGCGGATCGTAGGATTTCAGGGCGCAAACACCACTCTTCGCTCGATAGTGCGGACTATCCTTAACACCGTAGATCAACCACCATGAACTTTACTGTTTGTTTGGCTTTCTACATTTGTTTGAATTGTTTATTGGTCCAGACCAGCGGTGAAGGTAGGTATGCCTGCTTGTACGCGTTCATCTATGTTTACTTGGTAAAGATCGATATTTCGGGTGCCCTTCACGCCGAAGAGTGTTTACCTCAAGTTGCCCTCACCAGCATGTTCTCTTTAACGAGATTGCACACTACTCAACAGTGAATAAACGATACACAAGTAGAGAGGCATTAATTTTATGATTTTGCTATCAGTTCCCCTTAAAACGAGTACTGCACTACACTAGAGTCATCGTGTTGCTATTTCCCAGACGAATTTCAAGTCCCTCAGCTCGGATGTCTGCAACTTTTTGTGCACGAAAGCAATATTTGAGCGTGACGACTGCGCTGTCACTATTATAATATCTAAGGTATGTGCGTACGCGAGACTGGGACTCACGGCGACTCCAAACTATAATAGCGTGTACAGAGCAGACATCACTGCAAGTCTACGCACGTGACTTAATTAAACGATATCGCCGACAGTGTAAGAACTTGAAAGTTATTAGTTCTTCCCGGAAATATGAAAAACAACTCGAAATATTTAAAATGTTCTTGTTACTCGTAGACTCGTCCGTTAATTATGATTCTTGGAGAATCCTAATCTACATCGAATTTGTTAGATAATTGTAACTGTTATCAAGTATTTCTCAACTTTTCAACAACAAAAAATTCCTCAAGCTTACCACTTATTACTATATTACGCCATTTGTTTATTATTTGTATAACAAGCTCATTAAAATATATTCAATTATTTAAAGTGATATTAAAATCATCACAATTTGACTTTAAATACCGCACTACTAATAGTATTCAATTAACTGTCTAAACATATTATACAAACGCCATACTATGGCAACACTTAATATAATGTACCCGATAATGAAAATTTTTCATTTTCATTTCAACCATGTATTGTGTTATATAATCAATAGTATGACTGTTGTTATTGGTTAACTGTATTCCATGTACATCATGGTACGATTGAGTCTATTGGCTGAAAACACAACATTCATATCATACTGAAATTTGTAGATCAGTTATGCCAGATGGTATCCATGGTTTCGAATCTCAAGACCGCTCTTCTCGCGAGAAGTGATTTGAAGCCACGGATAGCGTCTAGACTATCATTTATATATTTGTCCTCGATTTTTGAATCAATCAATCAATCAATCAATCAATCAATCAATCAATCAATCAATCAATCAATCTTTCAGTCGACTCACGAGACATGTTTTGGAAATTAGTAAAGATTTTCGAGTATATAATACATAAGGATTTGGTGAAGGGAAAACGATCTTAACTCTGGTATGTCTAACTTGGTTCTGGAGTGTTGTTTTCTTGGTCAAAACGTCACTGGTTAAAACTTGTTCACATACTGGGTATTTGTCTAATAGTTATCGGAATGTTTCATGACAAGGCTAAGGGTGAGTGGGAGACTTTAGGATAAGACAGACCACAACTATGAAAGTTTAGTGACAATGTACCAAAAATCATAATGTATTTAAAGCGAACTCCTTGCACCAATGAGAGATCAACATAGAAACTATTCCGACATATAGCCTCAACACAGACATTTTAGGCAATCTAATCTTGACTGAAATAAATGAAATAACAATAAATGATTTGAAGTAGGACACTTTGCATTGTAGCACCTTTCATGCATTCCCGCGATTCAGCGTGACAACATCATATCGAGCAAGTATAGTACTTTAAATAATCTGTCTGTCTGTCTGTCTGTCTGTCTGTCTGTCTGTCTGTCTGTCTGTCTGTCTGTGTGTTCTGTGTCTCTGTCTATCCTTGTCTATCTGTCTGTCTGTCTGTCTGTCTGTCTGTCTGCATGTCTGTCTGTCTGTCTGTCTGTCTGTCTCTCTCTCTCTCTCTCACTCTCTCTCTCTCTCTCTCTCTCTCTCTCTCTCTCTCTCTCTCTCTCTCTCTCTCTCTCTCTCTCTCTCTCCGATATAAAAGAAAATTGTTTCTAGTTTTTACTGTTAATGTTCTGAGTAGTTGAAAGGTGTGGTGTAATATCGATTTGTTTGATATGACAAAGTGAATCTTATAAACCGACCCTTAAACTTATTAACTATAATATGGCTTCTCAATTATTGTTGAACTAATCAGATAATCATGTTCTGATATCTGTTGAATACACACAATTACGATATGGTAACTTTTGATATCTTTACACTGTTACAACAATGCGACACAGTGACCACTTGAATTCAACAATGACTTTCCAGATATTTCGTGACGATTGTAGAATTTAGAAAGTGGTTCTCAGGTAGTTGGTAAATATTACAAAAAAAAAAACAATCTGAAATTAGATATATTCGTTGGATATCAAAAATGTATACCAAGACATTTACTGCTGATGTTAATACGTGTAGAACGATTTTTGGAAATAGCATGAAACGTTTATTGTTACTTGGGTATTTGTTAAATATTGCAATTGTGTGAAGTGAGCATTCCAATATCGTATCTTGCAAACATTTGAAAGCCAAGTTTGGATTTGAATTAAATGTAGTTGTGATTATCAGTTTTCTGGCAGAGCTGGAGAAAAAGTTGATCTTAAAGAAAAGAATGTTCCTGTGTAATCTGTCTGGCTCCAATAATAGATAACGCTGATTTAAAACCTTGGGATTAAAATCCGAGCCTTTACTTGCATGGTGAAAAAGTGAAATTACTACATCTATCTAATATTTGCTTGTCAAGTAGGGTGCCAACAGTACTAAGTAAAGGCCTGGATGTGAAAATAGTTTAGGTATACAGATGTATTCTATCAAAGTAATATCTCGTGTGATTGATTCCTCGGAATGCCAAAATTGTTTTACGATTGATTGGGGCGATAAGAGAGATTGACAGCTTTGTGGTATAGAGCACCGCATATCGAATTCCTTCACATGTGTTAGTCATACAAACTGCTTGTTCGCTACGTTAACTCTCACAGTACGATACACTTTCCCGCTAAAATATTGCTACATTTTTGTGTTCAGTAAATTTATGTTTCGCCTTAACATTATTTACAACCAGAATTGTATCAACTAGCACAGGTGCTATTAATTATTAATAAGAATAACTGGAAACGTCATATCAAGCAAATGATTTGGAAATGTGTGAAGTTCCTGTGTATGGTTTCATCGTTGCGTCAAATTATAAGATCATTCATGGATTAATTTAGCCTACAGAATGTTTAGAGAAAACGTAATTTTTTTCATATTTTTACAAATTTATAAACGATTTGTGACCTAAAATACTTTTAACACTCACATTTCGAAGTATTGATTAAACTAAATATATATATGCCTGTATTAGATGAAGTTTCAGAGAATATTCCTGAGAGTTATTCTCATTTCACTCTAATTTGTTTCAGCTACGATAAAAGTTGATAAGTATAAGTATAGAGCTAAAAAGACGCACGTCACAGGAGTTGTTATTTTTGAGCCAACATGCATGACAACATGACGTTTCGTGATATAGTCGTTTTAGTAAAAGAACATATTTTCTACATATACCGTCCACCGCATAGAACTTAAAATGCAGGAAGAATCGTAATAGTCATTAAATAAATACACATGATGCACTTCGGTTGAATACACCCCAGACGAGAATAATTTGCTGACAGAACTCGTACGTGGTACAAAACACATTACATTATTAGTTTAAACTGTTCATGTATAAGCTGTACGCAAGACATGATACATCTTACTCGGGTGATTTATAAACCATGCAAAAGAGTGTTTTCGTATCAAGTTTATTTATCAGAATGTATTTAGAGTTATGGTGCAATATGTACGGAAGTGTGTACGCCCGTTATCATCGAGCATTCGTAACAAATACGTTAGCTGGCTATCACGTTTTCAGATACGCGATCACATCACGATGCTGTATATGCTTCCGTCAACCCTATGCCACCATTTCTTAGATAGGGTTACCTCTTTTTGTAAAAGGTTAATTGTCTTGCGTACAACAGGATCACTCTTATTGACTCGGGAATTCCTTTTGTAGAATGTGCATAGTGTCATCTGTTTCTACTCACTTGGGATGCAGTATAAAGAACATTCACAGTACCAATTGGCCAGAAGATTGGCCAGAAGATTTGGCTATGATATTGTACAGTCGTCATGATTTCATATTCCAATAATTATACATCGATCAGAATGAGATAAATCTATCTGTGTTGTCCGCTTCAATTAAGAACATGACATTATTCGAATTAAAGTAGATCTAACACCGATACTATTTATGTGTGGATTGCTCCTTCTCCAACAAATAGATCTAACAAACTTTGTATTTAACATACATTAACACTGTATCAGACACTTTTTCAAGTTAGTTTATCGTGTATCTTCAAGTTCGAGAGATTACTAACATTCATTATATAGTAGGAATGTACGTGAATGCAACCAAAAGAACAAAAACCCACCCCAAATATAAATGTATAACATGTGTATATACCTGACGTACTCTGGACGGTATTACTTTTGGTTCTAAACTCTGTTTAGCTTTTGGTTGAAACAATTGTGACGCCAAAATAAATTAAATCAGCTTGAAAAGGGAACTACTTTCACTGATAAAGTCCGAGTAACTACATGTGATAGAGGCGCGTTTATTTAATGTGAATCAATACATTGAGTTACAAAAGTGATGTGGATATAAATACACAATTATTAATATGTGTTTCTCAGCCAATATTCGTTTCTCTGCCAATGGAAGTGGATTCAAAATGTGAAAAATATAAAGTTATTCCACTAAAATGTGTGTGTGCTAAAATAAATACATTCACAGCATTATGGTATATAAAATGTTTAGTCTCAGTTTTCATAACATACATATAATGTAACATCGTCAGTTTTATTTATTTTTTTTTAAATTGTTTAATATTTGAGTTATCCATATTTAATTTGGAATAAAACCTCCTCCCCGAAGCAAAAGAAGTGCATCAAGATGTGACATAAGTTCTTGTTATCATCAAATTACTCACATAAGACTAATTTAAATTGAGCTTTCCAGGTCTCTTTGAGGGAATTGGATGAGATTTAATTTCAGAAAGTCCTATAGTTTTGTTATGACTGAGCTTCTGGGAAGTTACATACAATCCAAATACTTGTATTTCAATGTGAATGCAGAATCTAAACAGCTGAGACCACATGTTGTTTCTATGGTGCTATGATTTCCTGTCAAACCTGACTATAAGGTTTGGTTATATTAGGGATAACGGATATCCGTAATGACATGAATGGCTACGGGTCTTTGAAAAAAAAGTAACATTTAATTATGCCTGTCCAAGGGCTTACACGCGACTGTCAACGGGGCAACAGACCCTCAACACAGGCATAGGTGATATATTTATAAACTAAATGCTATTTTTGTTTGATGATATACATTTATGTTCATTTTTGTGATCACAACCAGATTAATGTTTTGTTTAAGTTTACCACACTGCGACAAAGTTAATCAAAACTCTCCGATTCCCCACCATCAATACATATTCTAATCAAATTTGACAAAGAAAAAGTACATATTTCGGACCACCACCACTACTATACTACGTACATACACAGCATATATTCTCACCAAATTTGTCGAAGACAGGATAACGTGTTAGGTCAAAACACGTTATGTAAATTTATGACGAACCTTCAGAGTATTGTGGACAATGCTATCAAATTAGTATTGATAATGAACAAGATGATGATAAAAACGACAGCTGTCTAACCAGAGAATTACATTTTGATACCAGAAAATACATGTTTCTTCTTCTTCTAGCCTTAATCTGTTTTAAACTAATAACTAATATAGTCAGTCTGTAAGAAGTTTTCTTAAAGACGCAATCATTACATGGAGAAATATTTCATAGCCTTAGACAAGAATGTAGTCATAATTAACCTGCTTAATTGGATGACATCGCTGTCGCAGTTAATTGGACATTTCATTTAAGTAATGTAAGTACACTAAAAATATACTGGTTCAGAGTTACTCTTCTGTGTACAAGACAAAGAACCTTGTGATGGAGCCTGAGGCGATCATGTCGCTTCGATAGACAACATTCTATCGCTCGCTGTATTTACTTATGTATGTTTGTTTTCTTACACAAAACTTGTTGCTTCCGCACCATTTACCCCAACAAGACCTGCATGTTAATATCCCTTACGCCTTGCATTACCCCTCTAACTTAATTCTATAAAGAACCGTTCCAGCTTGTTAATTACATATAATTTATTTATTTATCATTACTGTCTCAGCTTAATTGTGTGCAACACTTTCTTTTAATTTCATGTTTTGATCTTGATCGTGTCTGAAAGAAGTAACCCTATACATTATACAAAAAAGAGCAATAGATTGAAAGTCAATATTATTTGATACATTGACTCGGCTGAACAAATGTACTGACTAGAACCAAACCAAACAAATACACGGTGGTTATTGAACCAGAAAATTACTATGATTACTTAAATGTGTTTACACGAAGATGACAAATCGGTGGAAAAAGATACATTGAAAGTGTTGGGATATAGATTGCGCAAGCCGTATTTATTACGAAACATTTAAAGTGTTCACAGCGTTGGTAGTGAGTGAAAACGTTTCTGGAATTTAAGCACGTATTAAAAGTTAAGTGTGGTTCCCAATAAAATGTCGAGTCGAGTAGCAATCGAGGTAATCCAAAATTATTAAGGCTCCGTCCCAACAATAACTTTATACAAATGTATTTCAAAAAAGTCACAACCATTCATCTTGTCAAACCAATGTAGCCACATATTATTCTATATCTACCAGAAACCTGACCTACTGATCAAAGCGTCCACTTTCTTAGCACATCTTTTCAATAATTGTAGCCTTCATATGCCTGATAGGCAGGTTTTCGCTTGCGCCATAAAATTCACCCTAGGTCCAAATGTGGTCTAACACATATGTATCCTAGTCTAAGTTCGATACCTCTTGATAATATGTATATCAACAGAGGCCAAGACGGAAACACAAAAATGTAGTCGATTTCTGAACATTAGCCAGGCTTGCGTGAAATCAAATGGTTGTTACAGACTTTGTTATCTCTTGCGAGCAAAAAACTAGATGTAAGATTTGCATGAATTATACACCAATTACGTATACATAGTTAACACTGGAGTAGGCCGGGACTCGATTCTGCATATAAAGCTTCTCGGGGTAATGTCAGAATCGAGTCCTGGATTTATTACGTCTGCAAATGGGACTAACCCAACACATCAATGTGTAAAGAGTCCGTCATACCGGAAAGAACCAGAAAGAAAAGACAATTTTCTCCTCAAACAAAATATGTACATTCTGACAATGCTCTTTACATGTATGTTTTATCACTCGGTGAATTATTTTGTTTCATACACCTAATAATGCATCGTGTCCCCCACCAACCCTAGAATATTTTTACAAGATGGTCCAGTGGCCACTATCATTTCTGTAGATGTCAGTTAGAGGCGTGGGAGGGAGGAGTTTCGATATTGTGACTGATGTTGGAATATCATTTTTCATTTCAATAGCTTTCATTTGATTAGGAAGGCGTTAAGAAATTACAAGAGGGATTGACGTTCTTGTTACATGTAGGTTTGTTC
This sequence comes from Glandiceps talaboti, assembly GCF_964340395.1. Lineage (NCBI taxonomy): Eukaryota > Metazoa > Hemichordata > Enteropneusta > Spengelidae > Glandiceps > Glandiceps talaboti. The sequence goes on along the minus strand of NC_135565.1, from coordinate 17,341,559 downwards.
AGAGAGACCACTGTAAAGACATTACCAAGAGAGTGGAGTCGAGTCTCCGATGTTAAGCTCTATTTTCCCAAGAGAATTCGCAGTGGTAACACCAGGACAATGCGATGAAACGTATTCTGTATTGATCATGATTCACAGCAACAATGACTTTCACATGACAAAATCTGATTTGTTATCATACCAATCTTCCCACATAACAAACAAATAACATGCTGATGTGAACTACTTAAAAATTATCATATACCATTAGGTATTTTGTGTGTATCATTTCAATGAGCTGACCATACCCACAGGCTAGAACGTTATCATACATGCCTATTGACACATTACACGTAAACTACACTAGCTGCATCTGGAACTTTTTTTGAAATTGTTTTGTTAGATTTAATGACTTATTTGTAATATTGTAGACCCTGAACAGTAATGAGTCACCATATTTGTGTTGCCAAACACATGGCAAGGTACAATTAGTAAAATAAAATCGATTTTGGGGTCCGCACCCAAAACCAGCACCCCACTGAATCACGATTTCAACTTGATACTGTACTATTTATATATAAAACAGACTTCTAACTGAATATATATTGTTGGTTGTCTGGTTGAAATAATAATAGTCCTGTTATTACTAGTGCAGATTTGAGGAATCATCAACGTTTTAAATATTGGAATACTTATAGTTACAAAAATATTTTGACTTTAAGACACAGCAGTGACTACAGTTATTTTGGGGTTTCAATATTAACTTTCACCCATATATAACTGTTCAGATGTATCTATAGAATTTCAAGACCAATATACCATTATTTTCCCACCTTACATCCGTTAACAACACACTCAATTATACCAAAAATAATGATGTTATTTAAAGAAAAGGAAGTGAACTATAGAGTAGCGATCTCGGGGGACTGTCTCGATAGGATATAGTTGCTCTCCTGTACACTATTGGGCTGGAAAAGGCGCTACGGAATACTGCAACTCCTGATTAAGTTACATTAGAATTTCTTTCATCGTGTAGAATGACTTTGCTTCTATGCCTGAGGACAGTCAAAACAAAACATCGACGCTCAGAGAACAGCTGTTTTCTGTTGAAAATTTGTGTTGTGGTGTTTGGACTAGGCCCCAAAACGCCGAAAGAATTCACAAACAGTTAAAAGTGTTTGTTGTTCGCTCTATTCAAAACATGAAAGTAATATGGAACAATCTACTGACGTAACTGTTGAATAGTGAATATCGGCATGCTACGCTGACAGTTCGGCACATATGCTCCGTGCACGGTATGTAGTGAAGGACAAAACACTGAAAACCAGCTGAGAACTCCACATCAATAGTTTCAATAGACAAGATGTTTATAACTCACTTAACAAGTCTCTTGAAAGTCAAGTAGACAATTTGGGATTACTGGCAATACGGGTATGGTTATATATAAACAAATATTGTGTTTTACTTTTGAAACTGATATTTACGAACTGGGCAAATTCTCACACTTTCTCATTTTTTTTTGTTAATAGTCGACAATAGCCATGGCCTAGTTATTTATTGTATCACCCCCCCCCCCCACACACACACACTTGTTCCATTTCACTTATCTTTCCGCAGTGAGTTATGTGTTAAGAGGATCTAGATTCATTTAAAGTTCTTCGAATCGGCACCTCTCTGGACTTTGGATGATATAACTCGCCAATTCATTTATGGTTCTTTCCATTCGATAGTAATTGATATAAGATTGATCTGATGGTCATTACAACATTCCAGATATGTTTACAAATGGACAAATCCTGTTCCCTTTTCACCATATTCACCTATAATATCACGTGATTTGAACAAAGATTCCAATTTTGAACGTTTTATTTAATGTTTCTGTCATTTCTAAAATTGTGTAGTTATCTCGTGATATAGTCGGTTAATAACTGTATATTTTGAAGTATTTTTGATATTCTTCTTTAATATGATGTTCCTGGGTATTTGTTTGTTTGTTGTATACATGGTTTGAAGTGTTATTCTGGTTTCAGATAACACTAGTGGTTTAACTTTTACTGTGGAACATTCCGACATAAAAATTGCTTTTATTTAAATATAGAACTTCCTAAACTTTTATATTAATATTTTTATTATTATTTATGTATTATTTATACTATTTTTATGTTAATGTCCGCGAAGACATCGAATGTATTCCATTTAGTGATGAGTTTGGTTTGTCATGTGTTCGCTTTAACACAGGGAGTTGCGTAGAGATGGGATGTGTAAGCTAGGGCTGTTGTATGTTCGATTCATTTGGTTTAAACGTGGCTTGATTGATAATGGCGGATGTGATGTATTTGGTAGGTATGTGATGTGTTCGGCTTTGTTTGGTTGGTTGGTTGGCAGGGATGTGATTTGTTGGGTTGGGTGATTGGGTAGGGTTGGAATGTGATGTGTTAAGTTGGTGGCCATATGGTGTTTTTTGTAGGACTCAGGTGTGTTTCTGTTGGTTGGGATATGGTGGTGGTTTGGAGGGAGACAATGGGGTGGCGGAATGGGCAGGGTTGTGATGGGTTTAACTGTGGCTTGATTATTGGGTAGATGTGTGATGTAATGTGATGTGATGTGATGTGATGTGATGAGATTTGACGTCATGTGTTAAATGTGGTGTGATGTGTTAAGAGTAATGTGTTGGGTAGAGGTGTCATTTGTTGTTGAGTTTAGTTGTGATATGACATGTCAAGTCATTTGTGACGTTTTAATAGCATAAATATCGATGTGACGTAATGACATAAAATGCGATTTTAGGATATTATGTTTTTGGTTATGATGCATTTTGCTCCAATACATGTCATTGACCTGGCTCATTTGCAATTAAATTCAATGGTTGCTGGGACACATGAGAAACAGTGTCCATACTAGGGAGTCTAACTCCTGTTGCCAAGCCTAACCCTAAATCCCTTGCATGAATGCAAAGGTGTATCTACTGGTCTACATTCTTACTGTACGCCCTTAGATAACACGAGAAAGCAACGAATACTTGTTTTCATTGTGGCCGTTGGGACAGATATCAAACTGATAGACAGATTGCCTGTCAAACTGTTCCTCACAAACAGCGGATTCAAGTTGTGAGCAGATTAAATGTAGGAACACTAACGATACACTAATAGATAATTGCCTTGACCTTTAAAGGCCATGTTCGAATTAGGATTAATATTTGGGGAGTGAAGCACAGTTGTCTGGCAGACCTATAAGAAAGATTGGTGCTGAACAAAATAACTATACCATGTAATCCTCATAACCTCGCTAATTCAAGAACCTGAGATTGGGTCTTTGGCCTTTAAGCATTCAAGACACACACATTCCTTCATATAGAGATATACACGTGTTTAAAAGAATGTCAAAAATTGTTGGTCTATGGTGTTTCTGGTGCTGATATGTTGTGCAGTCTGGTATATGTATGCTAGGTTACACTCTGACAAATCCCATCTTGTAGCTCTTACGTTGTGTTGATGTTTGTGTTTAGTTTTGTCAAGTCACGCTATACCACGTTTTAGTTGTCGTGTACTAAATCCCCCTTCTTTACATTATCATTTCTGACGCTGACGTCTGCCACATATTTCATTTCTATCGTGGACGTCGTCTGCCAAATGAGCTAAATAAAAGGTCATGCTCTTTCCTTTAGCTTCAGGTGAATGGCATGTTAGAGATTCCAACAACAGGCCGCGATACGGTCGTTAACATAAAGTAGATCTAAATTGGTAGGGGTCTGGGCAATGCACTACTTATTTACACACACCTAAACGTCCACCAGAAGTAACATATGCTAAATCCAAATGTTGAATTAATAAAATGAAACAACAGCGAAGTTTCATTTTATAAACGTAGTCTATGTGTACCGGTGCATTCTAATTTAAATAACTGTGTCATGCAAACGGACAGGTATGCACGAAATCCAGATTTTTCACGACTACAATAAAACATTATATTATAAGCAGTTTTGTTTCAATCCGTTATTTTAAATTCATTTGCGCGATTGCAATGCAATTTAAATTAAACATCCCTGTCTTCCGCAAAAAACTTAATGTTCCAAGCTACTGAAATATATTGTTCTTCTCACGGTAAGTTGTCTTTTCATGAAATGACGTAATGTTTTTACTAGAACCATTACGTCATTGAATAAAGTGTATTACGCATTGCTGATGACAGGTTACAATTGAAGCTAGACTTCGGCAGTTTTAAATTGTCGCTAATTTATCCAGGGTAGATCATAATTACGAAAGCTCTGAACTTTATCCTTCCAACTGTTAGGTAACTTGGTAACTGCTATGTTGCATGTATGAATGCCACTCGAAACATCTGGCAGCCAGATATGATCTTGAGAAAACTCGTCATCCATTAGGAATAATTCAGGATTATGTATATTTAAAAAAAAAGCGTTTTAGAAGTACGCCTTTCTGAATGTACACAGAGAATGGTGTTTTCAAAGGATTGGTATGCGCTGGGTATTATCATAAAATACATACGGTAGGGATAGGTGACATCTCCATGCTTAGGGGTTAACAAAGAAATTCCTTATCTGCTGCCCAATAAAAATATTTCATTCTAGTTTATCGAGACCTGTTGTCTTGAATGTCACCTTCTTGGATAAGTTTTCAATTTAATAGATATCTAATAATATGATTAGCTGCACGTCACTCAACCGACATAGTACTTCGCACGTTTTCTTTGACTCTAGTTACAGGGTTAATTGTAGCATAGGTTATCCGGAGCAGACGGCACCTTTCTTAGTCTCAACCTTTTACTCCCAAGCCTTTTCCGACACGTCTTAAACAAAACTTGATATTTCTTCGAAAACCTTCATATAAATGTAAACTTTATTTGGATTGAATGAAATAGTATTGAACCGATGTTGACATTTTGTGCAAAGAAGTGTTTAACTTCATGATTTTCGAAAGTTTCTTTACAAAATTCCCTTTACTTTAATATTATCCCAAAGTCCCCTTTTTACGTGGTGGTAAATATATTATATGATAGTATTACATAAGCTTGAAATGGCGATCATAAACCTGAGTTCTCACATTGCAAGTGTCTGACCGCTAACTTTGGTTACTGGACTATTATAACCGTGCCTTGTGTGGGTACACTCATCTGTTAAGTAGTTTTCGACTTACTTAAAGATAGAAAACACTAAACTAGTGGTCTATTGAACGCTTTAGATATGTTGTACTACCTCTATAGTTTGCCTCGGGGTCTACTTTACAAACCTTTTCTTAAGCTCGTCTAATACTTGCTATTTCAATTCCTTTGCCGTAGGGACAAACTTCATTACCATGTCTATTCCTTTGACAGGATATAAATAGTTACATGTATGTGTGTTACATCTGTCTGTCTGGCTGAATTACTGACTGGTGTACTGTTTAATAAATACATGTATTATGTCCTACATGTCTCTCAAGGGCCACTTATGTGTATCACTGTGTGTGCAGCACCTGTCTGCCTGTCAATCTGTCTGGTCAGCTTGTCAAGTGTCAAATAATTCATCAAGGGCATGCCTTTATTTCATATATGTTGATGACACCTTTGGTTAGTACACCGTTTTGAATTGACAAGTCATAGCATTTTGGGCATTTGGCAATCACACTTAGCATATATAATTTCTGATTATGTAAATGATGGAATATAGCATGTTCCAGTGAGTTTAGACAGCAGTGCATGCAGGGTTGAAAGCGTTAACCCTCACTAATCTAGTATCAAGATACATGTCGTTAGCTTAAATATCATTTCAACGAAATGTAGCTGGAGAGATACTTGTTTACTACGACTTTTTTTTTTTAATTTGCCAGGCAGGACGTGTTTGACTTGTGTCAAACTGCTTTGCATATAAATTTCTAATTATGTAAATGATGGAATATGATTCAGAAACGGACGAGCGAGAACGTCTCTCGGTGCTGATTGGTATTTATAAATCCTTCCTAAACTACGTGTTATATGTTTATACATAGTTAATTATGCAAATGACCCATTGAAACTAAAGACAATGCCAACAGACTTTATATATAGGACATGTGTGCTTACACATTTTGCGGAATTTGAAGTATGCATTGTTTAGATATATATATGAGTTATTTCTTGTCAGTCAACGAAGTCATCGTACTTGATTATTTTTCAAACCAAGACCCATTTTACTACTACTTCATTTTACATAGTTGCCTGCCAGTACTTTAAGTTTATATTCCATCATGGTCTGTCATCATGTTCTTCACGATCAATGGAAACCAGTTCTAGCAAATAGCGCTGTGAAACGAATGTTGTAAAACCATATCTACTACACGTAGTTGGAGAGGTATGATGTAATAGAGTCTGTAGTGGATATATCTAGTAGTTAACATTTAGGTTTAAGGAATGTGTGAACATGTTAAAATAGATGACACACTTTACAAAGAAAACAGTTTTGTTTATCTAGAGTGCTTCCACAGTCAGTGTTCAATGTACCCAGGAGTTGTGCTCTGAATTGATTAACTTGATCATGGTCTTTTCTTGGATATCCGAAAATCCGGATTCAAAGATGGAAACACTTTGGTTTGAACATTATCATTAGAAGATTGACATTTTCAAATACTATATTCAAATACTATATGATTTTTAGAGAGAGAGAGAGAGAGAGAGAGAGAGAGAGAGAGAGAGAGAGAGAGAGAGAGAGAGAGAGAGAGAGAGAGAGAGAGAGAGAGAGAGAGAGAGAGAGAGAGAGAGAGAGAGAGAGAGAGAGAGAGAGAGAGAGAGAGAGAGGGGGGGGCAAATTACAAGATGGATGGACATCCCTGTTTAATACAGTATACCCTGTCGAGGGAGAACACTTACGCTTAAGTCGATAGGGAAATGGTGTAAGACATTTTGTCCCTGGGAGAGGGACATGTGGTCAAATCAAATAAATACCACCTATTTAAGTTTCTGTGCGCGGTGCTGACCTGTCTTATACTGTGATAATTACTATTAAGACGTTTTTCTTTTCTTTTCTATTTAACAAATGGTATGTGAGACTAGAGGAATACGAAGCAATAGAGTCACCTCGTAAAGTAATTTGTTATAAAGAAATCGTGTTAAAGAAGTTGAGAGAAGTTGGTCTTTCAATTGTTAGGTGAAGTCGCTGTTCAATACGAAATGTCTATAAAGGGAGAAACCATTGTTACTGTTCAGAGTTGACAATGGAAGCGGTTCACTGAAAGCTAAGTAAAGGCCAAACATGTCATGAGAATGTTTAGTTTTCTCAGCGTAGATCAAGGGAAGTTGGGTGTTCTGACCGGACGTTTTGGTCCTGCTCGATAGGTGAATGCAGCCGCAATGTCTAGACGTGTCCCAAGCACGTGTTCCATTGTTTGGGAGCGACGGCCACCTGCTTCGTGTTTTTGAGTATTTCTTGGGACTCGTCTGGCACTGTATCGTTTCGAAATAAGGTATCTACTTAGTAGTAGCATGAGCGATTAAAAATACATTTGTGGCCGGCAGCCTCCTGTGGTCAGTTTGTGAAGCGTTTTGCGTTTACCGAAAACACACCTTGGACCACATCCAGTTTTACGTTTGTGGTGTTCTCAACATTTCATAAGCACCGCGCCGCTTCACGTCAGTCGCACAGTATACAATGATACAAAACGCCCATGACGTAAGCAAAGATTACCTTGTTCCCGTTTCTATGCCCTAGAAAGTATAAGACTTTGAAGTATTTCTTTAACTTAACTGTTAAGTTGTGAATTTGGAAAAAGTCCCACATTCTATACATTGCTTCAATATTTTTTTGTCCATTGCTTTGTTCGAAAGTTTGTTAGCCAATGTCTCGTGAGGAAACGGTTTTTGACCTTTTGACCTTGAGTACTGAGTTGAAGTCTGGGTTAATAAAGCCAGTTGTACGCAGTAGGCTATAACAGTGTTCCTAATTCACTATCTCAATATGTTTGAAACGAGAAACGTGTAGTGTATAATTATATTAACCTTTATATAAATGGATTGTAAAGTTTTCATAATTTCAAATTGTTTTGAGTATTTTGATTTGTTAAAAAAGTGTAAATGACAAATGTTTTTGAAAAATATATTGTTAGATGAAGTTATTTAGGCTAATCACAGATAACTAACACATCTGTGTGCTAATGTAGAACCAAACGGGCATAAGTAGAACGGTGTTGTAGAATCTAGTGTTTGCTCTCATCAATGCCTAATAGAAACAGAGGCCCAAAGAAACGTGTTTAGTAGAAGTGCACATGTGTTTTGGAAGGACTGTGGAATATGATCATAGTAACTAACTAACTACATACATACATACATACATACATACATACATACATACATACATACATACATACATACATGCACACACACACATACACACACACATACATACATACATACATACATACATACATACATACATACATACATACATACATACATACATACATACATATATATATATATACATACATACACACACCTATCTTAGCATACATCGGAATAATACACAGTCATAATTTCATCCCAAACAAATTAAATCCATCAGTACGCTATAGTATTCAATGAACACGTGAAACATACCACTCGTTCAAAAGTTAAAAGCACCGCAAGTTTGTTGCACGTGATTTACATGCTGAATCAATACAAAGGTGCTCAATAGGTACCAACCCAAATTCCGCTCAATTAAATGGTTTCAGGTCTATTTAGTTTAACTACCCATTGCCCTGAATTCTCTACTTAATGGGGTAATAGAAATTGTAAAACATTTACTTTTACGAGTTCTCAAAGTCGATTAAAGTACTCACAATATAAAGGGAACTATATATTTTTTGAGGTTATGAGATAAGTATACGTTTTAACGCACTGCTGATTACCATTTCTGGTTATTGTCTGCGTTACATCAATTCGGGTAATTTGTACACCCACTTCTTGTTAGCCTCGATCATCAAACATTCATGTATACACTTCGCTTTTCTTGTCTTCTAGATATTGACGAGTGCGAACTCGCCACCCATGATTGTCACGTACAGGCAGTCTGTCGGAACACACCAAAGTCGTTCCGTTGTTCCTGCCTCAATGGTTACCATGGCAACGGAAGGGTCTGCTCAGGTAGGACGTGAAATTTCAAGAATAGTCTCAATACCCCACCTATCACCTCGCGATGATACAATAGTAAACGTCAAATCGAGTATTTGCTTAACCAAACATTGGCCTGAGAAAGTAGGCTATGGTTTTTGTTACTATGGCAACAGAAGATTTTGATAGATCGGAAGGGAGAGGGGGCTTTTTTTCTAGAATATATTCATGTTTTCCCCATCAAAAAAAAATTGCAAGTAATACTAGAATTAATTAAAGTGTGGGACAGCTTTACGGTAACTTGTATATGAGATGAATAAACGTATTACTCTTAATCGAATACCTGATTGCAAGTCATGTACAAATCCTTCAATCACCACAAACATGAAAGGAACAAAACAAGGAATAGAGGAGGGATATCAGAAACACTTTTTTATAAACTTAGGTATTACTTGACTGTACAATAATAACATTTTTGATTTATGGGTACCCAGAATAGAATTAAGTTTGAATATACCATCATTTCTAAGGGGTCATTACTTTTATACGGGAAAATTGAACGTTTATGTAATTGTCTCAACCTGTCTGCTGCATTGTGATGGTTGGTGTAAGAGAACCCACAAGAGAGTCGGGGTGTTAAGCACCAATGTGGTGGACCCCCTGTGAGACCACGAACCTTGTCTGATTTCACGTCTTTGTCCCTTCTAAGTCTTACTCCTTGGGGAAACCAAACAACACTGCACGTGTTCAACTGTCTTTGCTTCTTATTGTTTTTGATCTGTCTGCCTTACAACGTCGCCTCTTTTGAAGTGGTTTCAAGGGAGATGGTATGGTATACATACTATCCAAACTCCTTTGTATTAAGACAATCAACCATTGCAATATAAACGGTCCAACAGGCGAGGCATGAATTCCATGTATCCCACGAAGATTTTTTCCCCATTTCCTTTCTATTTTGTTCTTTTATTTTTCGACAATGGCGCCAAGTTTCGTCATAAAGATGACAATATCGACTGATTCCGGTTAATTGTGTCATAAATGTACTTCATCCTACCATGCGAGTCCCCGCGAATATTTGCGTTCACACCCAACTGTTTTGTATGAAGGCGTCGGTGCTAAAAGTTTTTTGTGTGTGATTTTTTACTTTTAACAATTCTAACTGTGTGTGATTTCTGGTTTAGAAAAGGCCAACCTTTTATTACACGTCCGTGTTACTACGAGTCGAGGACGGGGTGAATGGGTTGGTGCTGGGGGGGGGGGGTCATCTTGGCGATATGTTTTAGAATAACATTATGGTAATTTCAAGTTCTAACAAATTTTTACCAACACTGCTACATTTTATCGTCCGGTTTGACAAAATCATTATCGACACTGCTACAAATTATCGTCCGGTTACACAAAATGTTAACAACACTGCTACATGTTATCGTCCAGCTCGACAAAAGCGTTACTAACACTGCTACAATTTATCGTCCGGTGCCACAAAATTTTCACAGCACTGCATTTTATCTCTCAGCTCAAAAAAAAATATGCGGCATTGTATGGTTTGGCGTGACAAAAAGCTTATCGACATTGCTACGGTTTTCATTGTGTGATCTGCCTTTAGGCGATCCATGCCATTAATAAAGGGAGTGAAATGTAGCGATTATACTTACATTTTCGTCAAGTCAGACGATAAAACCGTAGATCTGACGACGGTCAGGGTAACATTCATAACAATGAAATGGATAAAGTCATCTCTCGTGGCGAAAATAAAAGTAACGTCAAACTGAAGCGAAAGTTTAAAATCATTCTGAATGATACATTGTAGTGTACACAATAGTATTTATTGGTTTACTTAATCGATATATCAAAAACGACTTATACTAATGTGCAACATATAAACATATATTTATTTTGAATGTCAAAAGCTAATTCTCCCAAAGAAATGGAAATTTTCTTGTTAGCTGTAATCGATATTATTAAGTTACACATTTGACCATGGCAGCTTAAAGTTCATGGTGATGCCCAAGACCAAAACAAAGGCAAACACTTTGTACATGTATATATAAAGTATACAATACTCTATCAATATCACTATCAATATACTGGTATCAATGTAGCTGTATTTGAAGTGCTCTGACTGAGCATGCGCCGACACAAAGGACTATGGGATCATTTGTAGTTGTGGTAATATAATATTTGGGATTGGAAGGACCGCCCTCCTGGGGGGTCTGAGTAATGAAGATTAGATTATCCGTAGTTAAAAGTTACTTTAATATGTTAACAGCAGACATTGATTGATGTTTACGTATGGAATGATACCACAATCCCATAATGCACTATAATCAAGTTTTTGTGCTGTATCCCTTTCTTTGAATTTCGAGATAGTTGTGACAGGGTTATTCAAGTGACCTTCATAATCCGATGACATAGCTGTTTAAGTCAGGCTTACCAAACTCTAAAATGTCGAGAAAGTTTATATTGCACACATTTTAATGACGTAAGTGTTATTGTGAATGTGAATGTGATTCAATGACGTATTTCAACGACATACTTTGTTATAAGTGTCGAAGAAAGACATCACTAAACAGATTGTATATCTCGTCTGACGTGGGTGAGATTTGTAAATTTGTGATGACGTTACTGTAGGATAATATGACGTAATTAGTTTAACGCACTAAATATTGTGATATCGAGGTTTGTATCCCTCTAATGTACATTGATTTCTGTTTTGGGGCTTTTACGATCCAGACCACTAAAAATCATTGTCTTTTGTTGAAGAATACAAGTCAAACTGCACTCCTATAAGCTGATGTCTTAGAATATTGACGCTTCCAATTTTCGTCAAACAAAAATGTTTGTTGTTCAACTCTATAAAGAACAGAAACAAATATACATAGCAGTTTGTGTGATGTTTGCTAAGAATAAATGTTATCCAAGCACTGACGACAGTTTCTTTTTTTCTCTTTACTTTCACATGAAGACATCGACGAGTGTCAGGTGAACAATGGTGGATGTGTACATACTTGTAGAAATACTGATGGTAGTTTCCAATGTGTTTGTAAAAATGGGTTTCAATTACACACTAACGAGCGCAATTGTATAGGTAAGTACACTTTACTTTACGTTACGACATCAGTGTGAACAAGCGGTTTTAGAGTATGAGTACGGCCGGGGCAGGGGTTATACACAGTGTTCTATTAAACTTTCCCGCCGAAACTACCTTTTACACAATTCTAGTTTCCGTTATTTTTTGCCTCATTCTGGAAGGAATACAAAAGAGTATCTTTACCTTCCGCCGAAATGGCATTTGACAAGATTCTAGTTTTGTTTGGTTTCAATTGATTTCAATGTATGCCTGTGAATTGAACATATTAATTTTCCCGCCTTTTTTCGCTAAATTTCTAATTTCGTTGAAATTTTTCTTTCATTTTGATACATTTTGTATGTGAATAATAGAAGGTATTCAGTACACACGATGTAAATTGAGCATCCTAATTTTCCCGCCAATTGTGTTTCGACAAAAGTTACAATCTTCTAAATGTTTCGTGTCATAATGATTTCTTTTGGACGTGAGCATGAATCGTGATAGGAAAACAAATGTTTAAATTGAGAATCTATACTTTCCCGTCGAAATTACTGTCCATAAAATTATACTTTCGTTGACTTTGTTTCCGGATTCAGATGTAATTTGATGTATACATTTTGGTTGACAATTGTAATGTCGATGTATAGTCAGGTTTTAAACCGGTGTAGACGACATATTAGCCACAAGTTTCACATGTTCGATCTATAATTTGAATCGACATTTTATATAAGAAAGTTTAAAGCTAGCCGTGGTTTCACAATACAGCAAGAATGGATTACAAGTGCGGACCCAAAAATCAATTTGATTGAATTTATTGCACCATATCATGTGTGCAGCTGCACATGTAATACATTTATCCACACTTGATTCAATACTGTTCAGGGCCACGGGATATTACGCGTTAATCATCTCAAACAAAGAAGTTTTGAAAAACAAACGTCACAGTTGCAACTGTGATGGTGTTCCGCATCACGTACATGTAGATATATAAACGATAAATGACACATGCATGAAGTCTGTCAGTGTATATTGTGTTCTCTCACTCAGACCAATACAGTGGGTAGTGTCTGAGGTACTCTTTGATATGTATATGTGCAGGCTTCTCGTCCTCATCATCATAATTTGCATATTAAAGTCGTGTTATCATGGAAACCAATTTATTGATTATCTCATCATCTTTAAATTCCACTTTCAGATAAAGATGAGTGTACCTCGGGAGAACATGGTTGTCAATTCGAATGCGTTAATACAATAGGCAGTTATAATTGCCTCTGTCCTGCAAACTATTATTTAAATGAAGATGGCCAAACTTGTTCCTGTGAGTACATATCAATCAATATCAATGCAGGGTTACAGTTATATTTGGTGAAAATAAATTCCAACGGTTAGTTTAGTATTTAAGAAAGTGTATACAGCCTCTTGTCGGAATCACTCCGATGCCAGTGGCGTTGACTTTTAATAGTTACCCGGTAAGCGTTAAAGCCGTAAATCCCGCCGCTGATGGCGTCCTTGTGAACCAGAAGAAAGCGCTTCTTTGGTTGAAACGCTAGTATTGCATTTTATAGTGTGTACGTAGTATTGAAAGATAGTTCGAAGATCTAATATAGTTAAAAGTTGCTCTCTAATATCAGATATTTGGAAATGTTTTATTTTCTATGATGTGCAAGCTTTGTAGAGAAAACACTGCATGTACATTCTGTATCTATGGTACTATTTATCTTACACTGAGAAATCGTTCATCATAATCATAATAGAAAAAAAATCAAACGTTTTCAAAAAGACTACATACAATAAATCTCTTAGTTTCTTCAACTTGTATCCATTTAAATAATTCATTTTTTTTCTTGAATTTTATTTGCCAGTGGATGCAGGATGCAAAAATCCAAATTTAGGGTGTGCTCATTTTTGCGTGGACACCCCCAGTGGGGATTCCATTTGTAGATGTAGATATGGCTTCCAGCTATCAAGCAACAGGAAAGATTGCATTCGTAAGTAAACCGTACAGATTTTGACTACAATGTATGCTGTTTGTTTGTTGGTGGGCGGATGGATGGATGGATGAATGGCTGGCTGGATGGATGGATCATGGATGGATAAGTTGGTTGTTTGGTTAGTTGGTTATTCCGTTGGTTGATTGGCTGGTAGATTAATCAATTGAATTTATCATTTATTTATTTATTTATTTATTTATATATATGTTTATTTATTTGTTTATTTATTTAACACATAACCATCATGGATAAATGGTTAATGATGGAATGAGTATTTAGCAATTTTCGTGTCTATCTATTTGAATCACTGGGTTATTCACATACAATCAATCAAATTTCGGATAAAATGTTGTGTTATATTTGTTATATATGTTGAGTTCTACATGTCAAAACACTTATGGTGGCCACTAGAGGGCGATATTTATTTATCACAGACATCAAATTTAACGTTTTTGTTATGTTAATACATCGATTTCACAATAATATCACCATATCTAATTCGTCGATTTCCTCTTTTTTCCACTTTCTACAGCAACCTGCAACAATGGCAACGGTGGTTGTCAGCATATATGTACAGATATGGCAATAGGCCCTATTTGTACTTGTGTTGATAAGTATAATTTACATACCGATCGGAAAACTTGTATAGGTAAAGGTATTTCCACCGTTGTATTTGTTTATCAATCAGCACTCGGCAAGGCTTGCAAAGCACCGTACCCACAATGCTCCACGCTTACCTAAACGAATGCACTAAATTTGCACCAGGTGAACGCACGGCGTTTCATATTCCATCCCAAGTACTGATGAGTGTGTCACAGATGTGTTTTTGTTTTATCTTTGGCAAATGCAATTTAGATATACAAGAGGGACACTTCTTACAACTCGGCTCATAAAAACATCAAAAGGTGACGTCACGTTTACACAAATCTACCTTTCACTTTGCTATATATACATAAACTACAGACTTTTACTACCGGCATGATAAACGGTATACCTGGGGTCGATTGCCAAATTCTCTCGCGCAAGCATGATTTTGCCACTCTCGTGGAACACGTGTTCAAATGTTACCGCAAAGAGGTATAGCATTTACCATAAAGAGGTTTAACTGTTTTACGACGATATATGCGGTTACTGTAGTGTCAGTGTAAAAAACTTTCATTGGTTGGTAATATTTAAATCGATTATATCCCTGTTATATTTTGTGCGTCAGTAAATTCTCTACTTTTATCTAAAGTTATGATGAGCCACGTTTTCAGAATACCGTCTTTCATACCTATATTGTATTTTCTAAAGTTGGATAAAACATGTAAGAGCGACACGCACACTGCACTGGCGAAAAAATGTGAAACGTGGTGTTTTATACGAATAAGAGAAAAGAGAAAAATGACTAGACTTGTGAACATTACTTTGTTAAAGAGACGAAACTAATAAGTCATCCGTTCTATTCACATCACTTTCCATGGTGACGAGAAATATCCCAAGGGCGACCTGAGTTGTAATTTTATTATCAGACAGTTTGTATATATTTAATTACGTACTTTGGAATGTTAATTTCCTTTTTGGAAATTAATTAAAAAATCGTATATAGTATGACGAATCAATTTACAGATCGAAACATTTTTATAGGTTCTCATCCATTTAATTAAATAGTTGAATTCCAATTCTAATTTTAATTAATGCGAGACGTTAATTAATTTATGGAATCCAGTTTCGATTACGTTCGTAGCTCAACCACTACATTTGAAGTTATATCTTCTCCCACACGTCAGTGCAGTGGGAGGCGGGATATCACAACATTTGTTGCGTCAGAGTGATTCAGACGAAAGCTACTCCATTGTGCATTGAGCTAGATTACATCACTCCTTAAGATAATGGTGACCCAACTCCTATATGTGGATAGGATATATTGATATATTTTTGACAGTTTGAAATAATCTTTTCTGTCAATTGACTGCATGATTGATTAATAAGTGGTCATCATGGTATTTTTAATTCCTGCCAGAAACATGCGGTATCAAC
Organism: Glandiceps talaboti; assembly: GCF_964340395.1. Lineage (NCBI taxonomy): Eukaryota > Metazoa > Hemichordata > Enteropneusta > Spengelidae > Glandiceps > Glandiceps talaboti. The sequence goes on along the minus strand of NC_135565.1, from coordinate 17,325,443 downwards.
AATGGCGGATGTGACCGCGTGTGTCGTGATACTACGACTGGAGTGAAATGTAGCTGTCCCGATGGCTATCTCTTACAGCCAGACCACAGGACATGCAAAGGTACGTTATAAAGTGACAAATGAGTACTCCATATTGTTAATATTAGCATGAAATACACCAGCATCTTTTCATAGAATAACCTTTTTGTAACATTATCCATGTCATATCTCAGCAAGGCTTATGCTATGATAAATAATGGCCACACTTTAGTATGCAGACGATAAAAAAAATCAGAGCCTCGCTTTCAGTATAAACGTCACTTCCACCGATGACGTGTATCAGAAATGCTTAAATGTAGAGAAATGCAACAAAATTACCAGATGATAATGTTGTGACTTTTTTTTAAATCCTGCTTTATTCCACAGATATCGACGAATGTGCAATAGACAATGGAGGGTGTGAAGTTGAGTGTAAAAATACCATTGGAGGTTTTGAATGTGGCTGTCTGCATGGATACAAATTACTTCCAAATGGTAAAACTTGCAAAGGTATGTCCCCAGTGAGATAGGCACCAACAGTACATCTGATTCAATGTATGATTTATGTGGCAGCCTACCTGGTTGAACTAAGCTTACACGACCCACGAGAATTTTGCCTCTCATAACTAAAATTCGCCAACGAGGAAAAAATAGCTTATTCTACTGTTTAGCTTCTACTGAATAACTAATATCAAAGTCTGGTTTTAACGTTACAACAACAAATAAAACATTTTCTATTTTAACAAGAAAAATGTTCAGTTAATTTTAGAATATTTTCAATTTTTTCCCAGATATTGATGAGTGTGCGATCAATGATACATGCGATCATACATGTTTGAACTCAGCAGGAAGCTTTGCGTGTCTTTGTGACAAGGGGTATCAGGAATATGGTATCACACATTGCGGAGGTAAGGCGCAATAGAAAGTTGTTCACCTTAAACCGCCCAACACAACATATCGTCTGAATAAACACAACACGCACTTGCTACATCTTTTGGGCCTGAGCTACCTTCGAATGGCCACAGACTTAGAAGAGTTAGAATGTAATAATTATATGTAAAGTTTTGTCTAGCCAGACGATACAATGTAGCAGTCTTGGAAGGGTTTCGTTTAACGCAGATGATAAAATGTACGTAGCAATGCTGTACAATGTTTGTTCGAGCCAAACGATAAAATGTAACAAGGTTGCAAAGATTGTTATGGATCCAGACAACGTTAACTGGCTTCTCGTGTCACGTGATTATCTAACATTTCTATTTTCTTTCTTTCAAAATGAATCTGTTTATTCTGATGTAACAAAATGTATGACACCGTAATATGAAAACTATTCTGCTTTTTATGGAGCGGTGCTCTAATAACTTCTTGTGGCAGGGTTGCAATGCAAGCAAGACATACTGTTGATGAAAGCAACATGTGTTTAGGTCATAGTACGCCAGCTAATTGACTCATTGTATTTACGGCTACAAACATTACAAATTCATCTAGCCAGCTGAAAAGTTATCGTCTTTTAATTTGGTTGTGTATTCTTAGACCGTGACGAATGTTCCATTGGTAACGGTGGGTGCCAACATTCATGTGTGAATTATTCCGGTGGTTACAGATGTGAATGCCGCGCAGGATATAAATTACACCAAAATGGTAAAGATTGCGTCGGTGAGTACAGTTTACAAGTACATCAAACCAGATTATGCGACATAAGTTAAACATATTTATTTACTGCCATGAATGAATAAAAGATGACAAATTCGTGTGTAAATTGTCAGATTAATTAATCATAGGTCACATAGAAATGTCACGACAAGAAATGGGTGTTTCAATTTAGTGGATAAATTGATATTATAATTTCACCAACCGTCGCCTCTTTTTGTACACAAGACCGACTGAAAGTTGACCTTTCAACCTAACAGAACATAAGCTGGTCATTATTTATCATAGACGTGGGCGTCATGAATATTCAATGATTAACCATGAATATATTATTTCTGCTGACCACGTACGCACAGCAAAGATACCCTATAAAGGCAAAATATCTCCTTGATGTTTCTCTGATATCGCAAGTAATTGTAGGTGAGATGTAAAATCATGAAATGACCCCCCGCAGACCCCATAGTTTATGAAAGTGTCTCTTTAATGGTAGGTCATTATATTTAATGCGCCTCCTCCCTACTTTAAGCAAGTAAGCTTTTTACCACACGACATTTGTCATTGTTCATATTCTACTGGGTCATCAACTGGTCTTTGTCAAGGCGACATTTTTAAAACATTTTGAACCGCATTATCGATATGCAAATTCTGTCTAACAGATGTGATATTTGGTGAAAAACAAAAAGTAAAAAATCGACAAGGCGCATTTAGGTTGGATATATGTCTATCTATGAGACCATTGATATATGCAAATAAGTTGTGAATTGTTCCGTTGTTTTCGGTCTCGATGTGTTTTTTTCAGATGTATTCATTTGTTTTCTTCCAGAAGCTTCGTCGTGTCTGCCACTTAAACAACCAGCCAAGGCATTGCTTACTTGTAATAAGATTAACAATGTGATGAGTTGTAGTTTGTCCTGTGAATACAACGCTCATTTTGTTGCCGAATCGGAGAATACATATAGCTACAGTTGCGGTGAAACAACAGGTTACATCTGGTCACATGAGTCCAACAACCAATCATTGCCGTCGTGTTCAGGTAGGTCACTCACCCGCTTTTGGTGTCAAACAATAATAACGTTCCTTTGCATTGATTTTTTCACAAGAACGCTCGTACTTAACTTCATGTTTCTCACCTTATAAAATAAAGAAAAACAAAACCGTCGAATAAAAAATAATTTTAAACAAGAACGATTGCAATTGATGTAAATAACAAGAAATGTCATTTCGAAGTGTATGCACCTTTTGATTTCACATAGCTATTATGTTTCTGTCGTAGACTAAGGAAGTAGTTCTTTGTAATATCGACGATTCCGTGTTTTCATATATAAACCTGAAGCATTGTTTGCCGCGTTTAACTATAACTTAAATTCATTGTGTGCTGTACTTGTTCCTATAACCAATATTTAATTCAACTGACGATGCTCAGATTGAAGGCACTGTAGATATAGCATCATAGTAGTGGTCGTACTCCCTATTAAATCTGGGATGGTCAGAAAGGTAGCTAGCCTCCCCAGGTTGGACAACGATTGATTCATGCGTACTCACGATTCCGCATTTCCCACAGTACAACATTCAAGATGGCGTGTTGCCATATCCCCAATTTACAGAATCAGAAGGAGCTTGATCTAGATGTCATATATTTATAACCGTGTACAGGAGAACGAGTTAGATTTCTGATTCATTTTCATTTTTTTCCCTAGAGGATGTCGATGCGCCAGCAGTCAAGAGAAAAGCTAAATTCCACTTTGATGCCGATAGCTGTAGTCTGCGTAAAAGGACAACTGAACGTTTTCGGACCGTTTTCACCAAACGACTTTCGGGTAAGAACTCTGCTAATGTTTTCCCCAACTTCCATCCTTTGATACATATATTAGGGAAACTCTATACATCTTGTTGTCCTTCATGATCTGTCATTGTGTCATATTCATCAGTCTGATCTCATTCAGTAGATCTTTGACATTAATTGATACTTTTATAGATCTTCGTTGTGGGTTTGACTCAGGCTGGGAGATACGTCTTGTCGCTCCGCCCTCACCGACTTGCTCTATCGCCCGATGTGTGAGGGCGCCACACCATCACGTCTTACCATTAAAACTAGGTTTGACCGAGATGGGGTTCAAATTCATGAATAATTCGAAGAATTTAATTTTGTTAGCGAACTTGAAAATTGATGAAAATCGCAAAATAATACTGCCAGATTTCATGTAATCCACTGAGTGTGGTTTATGCTTGAATGGTGCAAATAAATTTCGCGAACTTTCAAATACCAACGAAATTTACTCTCTTATTCTGTTTGCAGAACAGAGATACGCATGCACTGGTCTATGTCAAGTCAACTTTGTTAAATTGAAGTGTGGTACAAGACGGCGGGATAGGTCTAAAAGGGGGTCGCGTTCACAGATTACTGCCGAGTTTGAAATACAGATGAATGCAGGGACACCTACAGGTAGGTGAGCAAACAAAGCAACTGTATCCACCAATCAAGTTATAGATTTTGTCATTTTAAGAAACATAACATAATCAACAGAATTTCAATGAAAAGAAGCAATTTAAGGAGAACAGTACTCCTAAGTGCTTATTACCATTAGTGAAAATATGAATATTCATTTCTACTAACTCTAATGAAACCACAGCAAAGATGCTCTATGAAGGCATACATTTAACTTGGTGTTTCTCTAAAATCGCACATGATGAAAATGATGAAAAATCACGAAATGACTCCCCAGAGCCCATAGTCTATGACAATGCCTCTATTTCTATATCCCGGAGTAATGTTTTATTTTAAAAGACGATAATAGCACTGGCTGAGTGGTCAACTACTTACCTCTTACCACGGCAGTCGGGTCCTAGTCTGGGTTTGATTGAATTTGTGTAAGTTCTATCAAGTAAAATAAAAATTAAAAATAAAAAAATAAAAAAATCTTATCAAGTATTAGATAGGATAAATGGTTGTGTACTTGTTTGCTGTACTAGGCAGCTATTTTTTTCGAACCTAAATTTTAATCCGAACTGAGCCTTTAATTAAAGGAGAGCTTTCTTTGAATAATATTGCAGATGAGGCGGACAAAGTTTGCATGTAAACAAGAATATATTTCTTATTTGTTATATTTTAATTCTCAGATGACTGTAATTTGCAATGTATACGAAAGATGACACGGCGACAATTAAAACGAACGATGAATGCCCTAAAAAGATCAATCAACAAAGAGCAATTTCTCATACGTTTCTCTGGTGGAGACTACGAAGTCACCAGACGATCCCTCCATTCGAAAGGTGAAGAAATGTTGTGTAAACTTGGCCAAATAGCTGTAAGTGACAAATGTGGTAAGTAGTTCATACTCCAATACTACCCAATCAGAGTAACCCTGAATAGAGTGTGTGTCAGACTTTTTCCAGCAGTGATGAATTCATGTTCATCAGCGAAGGGGTGCATTTCCCGTGATGCACTATTCAATATGGCTGGTTTGCAAGTTTGTAAAACCTTATGATCCAAATAATGAGCTACGAATAGTAACAGTGGATTTCGAGATTGTACACAAGCGTGTATCACGCCAACCTCATTTAGTTCATTGAGAAGACACGGTCAATCCAGATATGCTATCATCATGCATTTCTTTTATTTACAGTGGCATGCAGTGTTGGTACAAGTTTTGATATTGCTGAGAGTAGATGTGTACCCTGTCCCACTGGCACTTTCCAAAACAAGGAAGGGCAGCTTACGTGCAACAAATGTCCACAAGGAGGCAGTGGCATTGTGGGAGCTCGCAACATCTCCGAATGTGGGAGTGAGTAAGACTTGTGGATATATTGACAACCAGATAGATAGATTGTATTACATATACATGCACGGAGACAAATCTACAGGCCTGTAATCGGGTTGACTTGTCATAAACATGCAGCAGGCCTGTCACAGCCCCAAGCTATGACTGGACAGGCCACAGACCTGACAAGACAGGCCTGCCACAGTCATGACTGGATAGACCTAACATAGTCAGGACTAGACAGACCTTCCACAGCATGACTGGACAAGCCTGCCACAGCCAAGTGTGAATAGGCATTCGAAAGCTCTAACTGGACAGTCAGCCTCAGCCATGACATTCCACAGCCTGAAGTGGACAACCCGCCACAGCCATGACATTCCACAGCCCGAAGTGGACAGCCTGCCACAGCCATGACATTCCACAGCCCTAACAGGACAGCCCGCCACAGCCATGACATTCCACAGCCCGAACTGGACAGCCCGCCACAGCCATGAGATTCCACAGCCCAAACTGGACAGCCCGCCACAGCCATGACATTCCACAGCCCTAACTGGACAGCCCGCCACAGCCATTACGTTCCACAGCCCAGACTAGACAGCCCACAACAGCCATGACATTCCATAGCCCTAACAGGACAGCCCGCCACAGCCATGACATTCCACAGCCCTAACTGGACAGCCCGCCACAGCCCTGACATTCCACAGCCCTAACTGGACAGCCCGCCACAGCCATGACATTCCACAGCCCTAACTAGACAGCCCGCCACAGTCATGACATTCCACAGTCCTAACAGGACAGCCCGTCACAGCCATGACATTCCACAGCCCTAACTGGATAGCCCGCCACAGCCATGACATTCCACTGCAGTAACTGGACAGCCCGCCACAGCCATGACATTCCACAGCCCTAACTTGACAGCCCGCCACAGCCATGACATTCAACAGCGGTGACTGGACAAGTCTGCTACATCCCTGAGTATTGGTCAAGTCTGCCAAAGCCCTGTTGCAGACTAATTTTATAAGTATTGGATACATTGCCGGCATAGACTTAACATTCTGTTTTTCTTTGTCAAAACACAGGCCAATGTCGTCCTGGGGAACACTCAATCGATGGTTTTAAGCCATGTACACCGTGCTCACTCGGTACATATCAACCAGACGAAGGAAGAACTTCTTGTTTCCCATGTGGCCCTGGTTTGACAACGACTGCTGTAGGGAGCGCCATCTTCGGCAATTGCACTGTGAAAGGTTTGTGTCATATATGTGCTGGCAAAAGTGCGTCAATTATTGTTTGTATGTCTTTTTAATATTGTATTTTCGTCCCTGAGGGCGTCCTCTGAACCAAACCACATTTATAATACTGCCAGACCCAATGAATGAAAAGACAAGCATATATACCTTTGTTAAAAAAGACACCACTCTCTATTCCTTCTCATAATATAACATATATATATATATATATATATATATATATATATATATATATATATATATATATATATATATATATATATATATATATATATATGGGTTCCGCCACATTCACTTTGTTTTAAGAACTTAAATTTTAAATAATATCCGAGATGACAGAAGGACTCTTTGATCAAGTTGAGAAGCATGGGTAATTTGTGTCCCCATCTAGATCTCCCACTCTCTCTCAGACTGTATATGTCTTTCTCTCGTCTTTCTGCCTCTAGCTGTCTGTCTCTATGTCCATCTGCCTCTCTCTGTCGGTCATTCTAAATCTTTGTCTTTCTCTCTATCTCTCTGCCTCGATTGTCCATCTCTGTTTCTCTATGATTTAATTGTGCGACTGTTTGTCTCTACTCGTAGAACGGTGTATACCTGGTTATTTTTACAATGTTTCTCGACATCGTTGTCAAGAGTGTCCGATAGGAACCTATCAGCAAGACTTCACTCAAAATTTCTGTATTCGTTGTCCTGGAGACACTACAACAGATGAGCCTGCTGCCTCAGAGCCATCAGCCTGCAAAGGTCAGTAAGACTTTCGTCCCGTCGCGCGTTTCATTAGAGATATCCTCATTTTGAAAACAACTTCAATTTGAAGAATATATCATACTATATTGTATTGTGTTATGTTGTATTGTATTGTATCGAATTATGTTGTGTTGTGCTGTGTTGCATTGCATCGCATGTATGTATGTATGTATGTATGTATGTATGTATGTATGTATGTATGTATGTATGTATGTGTATGTATACGTATGTATGTATGTATGTATGTATGTATGTATGTGTGTGTGTGTGTATGTATGTATGTATGTATGTATGTATGTATGTATGTATGTATGTATGTATGTATGTATGTACTTGTTTTGGATGGATGGATGGATGGATGTGCGTGTTTGTGTGCATACAGTGTCCCTTACATTTCTAAGTTGTACTTATATTTGTTCCGGGTAGATAGAGCCTGTGGTGGTGTGATAGACCATTTTACTGGTTTCATTGAGAGTCCTAATTATCCCGGTGACTACCCTACCAATGTGGAATGTGTTTGGCGTATATCACCACCCAAAGGACGACGAATCCTAATCGTGGTACCAGAAATATTCCTGGCTAACGATCCAAATGACCCATGTGGTGATCAGCTGGTAATGAGGAAATCATGTAAGTGGTGTATTGTATGTAGTGTCAGTGACAGTCGCTAAAATATTACCTATAAAGACTGTATACACAAGCAGTGACGTTGGGGCGGGAGGGGATTTACTTTTTTGGATATGCCCCTCCTTCCATACACTCTTAAGCTGATTCCAATTACCGAAACCCCCTTTCGAATAGTTAATATATAGAGAGCGTCGCCCCCCCCCCCTCCACACACACTTGGACACGAACTTGAAATGTATATAGAAACCACCAATTATATTCCAGATTGATTTGGCTTCATTCTACATGAAATAAATATGTCGATAATTAACAGCTAACATTTCATAATTATATTTTGAGGTATGTTTTACTTTCCCCACTATAATATTACTGACTTACTTCATCTCATAACAACATTGAAGAATGAGTGTTAACAGTCTTGATATTACCAGCTCATAATCAGCTAATCTGCGTTGCCAATAATCCACCAATTGCCGCTAATTCACTATTTATCTATCCTGTCAACCATTTGTGATCGTGTAATATTTGGTTTACTTTCTCCCAACAGCCACTTCATATTCTGTGACGACATACGAATCCTGTAAGACATATAATACACCACTAGCATTTACTGCCCAGTCTAAAAAGCTATGGATTATGTTTAAAACGAATGGTCACATGAGTGCCAAGGGATTTCAAATACCGTATGTCACGTATGATGGTAGGTATCCCTAAATCAAAGTAGTTTCAGATATCGTTCCTCACGTCACATATATTATATATAGATAGATGATGTCTAAGATGCATTCATGAATACATACATACATACATACATACATACATACATACATACATACATACATACATACATACATACATACATACATACATACATGACTCCTGGCATCGGTTCGGTTGTGATCGTCGATGTTATCTTGGATTGCGTTGTGTATTTTTAGCCCAAACCCTCCAGGGGAACACGATCATACACTGCATACACTGACTCTGTCGCAGACATGGTTCACACTATAACTGTAATGTCTTTATTACTAATCAGTCAGCGGCGCTATCTGTCCATGGCAGTACCTATTGTCAGACAGCCATATTGCAAAAGAGAATTACAATACTTATTTATACAAGCAGACAAAATATCATTCTTATACCAATCGAAATTATACTATCTGTTGAAATATCATTCAATAGAAAACTACATTGTGACACATTTTGCAATAATTGGGGTTACACTATCAAAATAAATGGGTTTCAGACATGTTAAGCTGTTTACAGCAATTCTGAGTAAGCAGAGGATTTTTACATTAGTTATTGAGTATCAAGGTGTACAAGGTTTACAGCGGATAAAGTTTCAAACAGTTTATAACAACAATAACAACGGACAATTCGGACATAGCATACAATGCAACATGTGACTTTCCATAACGAATCCATCGACTCGAAATAAATGCACAAAACTCACGAAATCCTTCATAAATATTACAATTGAGAGTTCTAGAGATACTATATATTCATTCCATCTCCGTAATAGACGTGGATGTCAAAGATAACATGCTTTTATGAGCGATTGTAAACAGCAACAGGAAATTACTAACCAATTGTCAGACAGCCATATTGCAAAAGAGGTCGATTGATGTCAGCTCTCTGCCTCATGAGGGCGTCCCACAACAGGTCACAGTGTGATATGCATTACAAAGAATTACGGATCACTGATGAAACATTATACATTATATTTTATCAAAATCTTGGTCACACATACATACATACATACATACATACATACATACATACATACATACATACATACATACATACATACATACATACATACATACATACATACATACATACATACATACATACATACATACATACATACATACATACATAGATACATACATACATACATACACACACATACATACATACATACATACATACATACATACATACATACATACATACATACATACATACATACACACATACATACACACATACATACATGCATGCATACACATACATACATACACACATACACACATACATACATACATACATACATACATACATACATACATACATACATACATACACAGACGCACATACATGTGTGTGTGTGTCTGTATGTCTGTGTAATTATCAAGGGGGTCATATATAAAATATTTACCCATATCTATTAGTAAAGGGGTTTCAGATAACGTATATGTGTCACATATGATATGCACCAGTATCTGCCAGTTTTGGGGTTTCAGATAGTGTGTCATATATGACGTACGCATATCCCTTGGTACCTATATCCATCCTGCTACCTTATATCCATTGTTGTTTTGTCAGATAAGTAGATCTACAGTTTTACTGTCTGTACATATTGTATAATGGTTGTAAGGACAATTAGTTACATGCTTGTTCAAACGTGAACTGTGTAGCCGCAAATCATTTCGAGACAGGGCATGGACGTCACAACAATACTACAATGACCACAAGTAACTATAAACACACCAAACACAGATTAACATTGCTTATAAGACTGAAATGTGCATGTTGATGTGCCCCAGAAAGAATATATTCATTTGAACTGTTTGATTTAAAATCGCATATTAAACATTACACATTGCCAAGTTCAACCTCTTTACTAGGTATCTGAGAAAACAACAAATAGGGCAATTGGATGTTGCATGTAGTGTCACAGATATATATCCATCATTAATCAGATTATCATATTTCTTTTTACTCATATTTGGTCCCAGTTATAGAACGTTTCACTTTACCTTTTTTTTCTGGAAAAGAATTACATTTTTTACAATCAAACTCTATGTATCGTCTGGACTCAAAGTGACGTCATAGCCAATGGTGACAAAAAAACCTAAAAATATCTTCATAATCATGATGAAAAGAGATATCTATGTTTTTCATATTTACACAGAAAATTATCAAGATCTCATTGAAGATATCGTCCGGGATGGTCGTTTATATGAATCTGATCATCATCAAGAAATACTTAAGGTAAGGAATTATATTATCACTGGTGTTTATCACTGAAACTAATAGAATGTGACTCAGGACAATTTACCCCAAAATCTAAGTTCTTCGATTTGCTTGTTCCAGGGCCTTTTGAAAAAACAAAAGAAACTAATGGTTCACCTTATTTTCAAGGAAATCAATAATAATGTATTTTCCCCATACAGTTAACACATTATTCGGTGGCCATATTGTATTTTAAAATAACTAAATTTTGATATCATTATGACCTCTATTTCAAAGGTTTCTATACATCAAATTTCAGACCAATTCGCTCTATGATGCTTGGGTTTAACAGTTTTAGACCAAAATACCTCTTTTATTATGTGGCCTTCATGATAACGACCGAATAGCGGCCATATTTCTCGAAAAATAAGAATATGAATTTTTAGGTTGAAATGTTTGGGGCTATGTGTTCAACAAAGACTTGTTTAATCTATTTCAATGACATATTTTAAGCTGTGTTTCTTTTCATCTATTTTTGTTATAGGACAAAGGATTGATTGCGGCTCTCTTTGATGTCATCGCAATTCCAGAAAATTACTGGAAGTATAGTACAGCTGATTCTAAATCCATGTTTCCTAAATCCTTTCTGAAGCTTCTTCGTTTAAAAGTATCCAGATTTTTCCGACCATTATGATGGCCTCAGCTTTTTTTTTATATATTTCCTGAAAATATTGTTTGCACAATGTGCTTTTCAAAGAGAACACTGTGTATTGTAGTGAGCAGATAGTCTAGGTACTCGTGGGATTCGGCGTAGAAGACCACGAGAAATTTTATGAAATGTATAAATTGTAAAGAGTATTTAATTTGCAGCCTATCCCAGGGCCAACTAGTTGGAAATCTTCGTTCGAACGTTGTTCTAGTTGCACCTATTACTTGAGCGTTGACTGTAGAGTGATACATTTTATAGATGCAATTAATGCACCGCACACACGCGCATATCGGGGTCCTATCCCATAATTTTGTTCCCAAGGAGACATCTATAAGTTTTTTTGGAAAACCAGACCTTAAATGAACTCTGATGTCATACAGGTAAGCCCAAGCAAACATGGCGGACGAAATTTAGGATGGGTATTACAGTTTACATACCGTTTATGACGTCACGCATTGCAGTTGCAAACAAACAAAACAGCACTTCGTTTGGGCATGCGTATCAGACGATCTTTGAACTGTAAACTTAACATTTGATGGATGAGATTTGAGAAATTAAATACAATATTGTTTTATGTTATAAAAATGTACCACTATAAGTTATTTTCTTAAATATGAGATACTCACCTTATTAATAACTTGGTTTACAGTTATTTGTGTAAATCACTTGAAGTTTAGTGTTTGAAAAAGCACAATGTTGTCCTATTTTTTTTTAAATAGAGGGAACAATTTAGTGGCAATGTTTTAAATGTTCGATAAAATTACATTTTTTTTATTTTAAACATTCCTAGTGCGATACAAAGACGTGTATCCTTTTATTTTAAAAAGAATTTATTATTTGTCCTTTTTGTTTTGCATATTGCACACGTTGGATAATTAAAAATTTGTAAGTAATTAAGGTTTACTCACTATAATAGGTTGGCGTTTGCAGGTTTCATTACATTGGGGAATTGGAAAATGTGTGACTTTGGCACCGAGTCTTGTTGGTGCAGTGGTTCTCTAGTTATTAGTCGATTATTGTATTACATATTCATCAGATGGCCCCACATAAGGGGAAATGAAGGTTGAAATCAAAAGGCAGTACAAAGAGAATGACTAAAACTACTTGAGTTACATATACATGTGATATGAAAGGTTAAGACAGCAGAAAGTGTCGACTTGTTGAGAATGTAACAAACGTTGGTTGGAAAAAGGTGAACTAAACATTTTGCATATATCTACACAGAGTCTCAAAATGTTGTCGTGAAATCTAACACAATTAAATATGACGTATTTGCTGATTACACATATCAAAATTTGTGTAAAGACACTACAGATCAATTCTTTGGGAATGAGGCACCATTCAGATAAGCATTTTTTAGTAATATAGGTTGGTTGTGACGAAACCTTTCTACCATCGAAAAATATTTTGAATACAAATATATAAAAGATCCATATTTTGGTAATATTCTGAAGCGTTTCTTAAGGTTTATCACTTTTATGTCTAGGTAATAGGTTATTTGTCTATTTAACAGCTCTTTACAAAGTGTTTTGTGCTACTCTTCTTGGTAAATAAAAACACTGCGATATAAGCTAATTTTTATCTTTACTATTCATAGCCTAGGGAGGTAGTGAAAGACATACCAACGATATCGCTTCATTTTATACTAATTAGCAATTGGCATAATTATTTGTGCATGTTAACCAATAGTCTGCATCTTTTTATATGCATGCACATTAAGGATGTGGTTTCATATTATGTATAGTAGTGATTTGCATAATTATTTATGCATGATGTTGACCAATATTCTGCATCCCGCACACGCATACCCAATGTTATCAGAGTACAATTTCCACCAGCGATAATTTCGTTTTGTTGTTCCCCCTTTTGGGTTGATGAGGGGTGCCTTTAGTTTGCATGAGTCTTGATCGATTTAGAGACTGCTAATCCTGAGGAAAAGGTTGGACATACGACAGTCCTTTACCCATGTGATTACATAATTTCTGATCCAACTGCAGGGTGTCGAAAGGCAGTTTTGTACATAATAAATAACTATCTAAAACATGGAAAAATGTCTTGGTGCTACGTAAGATTCGGAATGGTTAACTTTCTTTTTTTTTATTTTCCTCCTTTGCAAAGGGGAATGCATATATTTTATAGTGTTCTCATAAAAGACCAACAAAAGTCGACCCGAGTTAACCCTAAAAACACCCTGTCACTATATTTTTGTCTAGGTTTTTGCAGACTTCGTAGATACAACGGGTTTATGGTGTTAGAGCCACGTTTATACACTTCTAGCTTCTAGAACGCAATTCTTGTTTTGTGTATCAGAAAGAATATAATATGATATTAACTCGTGAAGGACATCACATCTAACAAAGTTGCCCAAACAGTGTGTAATAAACGCCAAAATACATAGAAGTAATTGTAAGCCATTGGGTTGAAGTAAAACTTGTCCACGTTTGCTTGCACATGTTTTGGATAACATTTTATATTTGAAAAAAAAGAATGCATATTGAAAATAATATCCATCTTGTAACACAATAACGACGACCACCTACACTCTAACATTATCATCGTCAACTTGTTAATCACCATCCTCAAGTAAAGGCTACGTCATCGACAAGTAAAGGCTACGTCATCCACAAGTAATGTCTACGTCATTGAAGAATATGCCACCTTGTTTATCAAATTACCATACTAAAGGTTGAACTTGTTTTTTGACCTTTTTTAATCTATAATTGTGTGCTTATGTGCAATCAAAAAGTTTAAACGAGTGTTTACCAAGTATGTAAGTTTTTGAAGTCAATTTGAAAAATCATATGAACTGGTGCCAAAATTGTTAATGGTCACGTGACATCGAGATCCTTTCTTCAATTGAAAACTTTTCGTTTTACCGGAGGTATATGTTCACTTATCTTCCCTGTAACACCACGTTCAAGGAATATATGTAGTATATATTACGATTTATCACACCTTCAATCACCAAATAATTTAAGCTTACTGCTGCAGAAATTTTATTAAATTTAGGTTCAAAATGTTGATTCAAAAAAATGTGAATGTTAAGAAAATGTTCAACAAATTAAAAGAAAATCGCACACTTTTTCTTTGTTTTACAATTATTGTGTCTCACAAGGATGTTCTTCCCTCTATCCAATTTTTCGATCTGTATCACTAATTTAAGCAGGCAATTATTATGTTTAGTTGTATTGCCTACAAAAATACAACACATCCTTGCGTGCGTTTTTATGTGGTTTACTGTTGAACTCTCCTTGCTACGTTTTAATTATCACCTAGGTGCTAACACAGGCATGTCACAAAGTACAGCATTGAGACGTTAATGGCAAACTCTTTTAGCACAAACAGTTTTAATACAACATTGTCACTATTCAGCTTTAGCAATATTTCAATATCTCACACAGAGAGATATATTATTAAATATCAAAATGTTTAGTCATATACAATATGGCTGTCTACCTGGCGTTACTTGGTTCAATACCAAGATTTCTGAATAAATTAAATTTATCAATATCCACATGACGAACCCTTCTATTACACACGTCTTCTATCAAAACTACTGGACGGACAGAAAAATGTGAAAACAAAAAGTTTGTAATACTATTTTTAAGCAAATTTCTAAACTTCAAATGTTATCACCCTCGTCCCAGCATTACTGATATCAATGAAATTACAAGAATTATTCCTAAGAAACGGGTATGACGAGCCAAAAAGGAAGAAATATGATAGGACATTCTTCTAGTTTCAAAATAACCAAAAAATGTAACGGCTCACAGAGAACAATAATATGCGATAACAATTTCAAGTGGACTGAAAACGTTATTCCGTAATATTAAAGAGTAACAATATTTTTTGAATAGGTACATGAATCAAATGCTTCTATCAACATTTTCATTTATTTAAGCATCAATAATCATTAAAACATATTTTCTCATTAAGTATTGGGTCATATTAAAATTTTGAATTTTCCACTTAGATTTTATTTTATTTATAAAGGAATTTTCTTATCAAGAAGTTTAACATATTATATACATTGGTCATGTAGAGTACCGAGGCTAATACAAATTGATTTTTTAGCACAGTGAATTTCTTCTGTTAGTGCTTGCAAATGTAGTAGATTGTGGCTGTAGTAGACATCAATTTGTGTACTCTAAAAAGTGCCTTTTACGTTTTGTCCTATTGTATTATTTAACATTTACAAATAAATGTTTTCTCTATATTTGCACTTATTTTTACATGGTTTACGTGATTACTTCTTGGAGTTCAAAATGGTATGATTAATATGAAGCAGTGTTCTGCACAATCAGGAATGTACATAAAGAGATAATGAATGAATGAATAAATAAATACATACATACATACATACATACATACATACATACATACATACACACACACACACACACACACACACACACACACACACACATCCTTGATATTCTGGCGAACAAAAAAAACGCAAAACAGAACTTGAACAACACTACAATGGGTCGAATGCTTGTGATTCTACGAGATGTGTTGACTGTCCCAACATGTTAACATCCCACTACTAATAGCAGCACTACAGGTGAAACGTTAAAATCAGTGGAGACTTCACTTGCAAGACATCATGCGTTATTTACTGCATATTGTATGCCGAAGGTGTAAATAGGTGTAAATAGATGTATCTTGGCCAAACTAAAAACATGGTTAGACAGCGTATAGAAGGACATCGTAGCAGCATCAAACGGAAGGAATACACTACCAGTCATCTTGTGGCACCACCACGTTTCAACAGCGTTGGATATTCAGAGACCTGATATTTTATAGTCATTGAAATGATTTACAAGGACCATGTGAGTCGTAATGGCGGGGAGACTTTTTGGATCAAAAGGTGGAGAACTTTGACTCCCTGAAGGACTTAATGATATTAATTTTTACACATCCATCTCTTTTTACGTCATTCTGTTGTACTGAGCTTTTCCCCTCTATTTCCCTTGCATAGTCGTTCCCATTACTGTTGTTCTCTCATATAATGACCTGATGTGATGATGCTTTTAGAAATAAACCCTTTGAGTTGATCTTTGTCACAGACTATCCAGTTCACGTTTGACTTTCACTCTAATATCACAGGTTCATAATACACGCGCACAAATTAATTGAGGTACACTGTCTTTCTTTATCGAAAAAATATTTATTTGTCAACAAATTATAATGACAACGACAGCATACAGTGCACTATATGTAATCACCTTTGTAATAGTTTTGGATTATGAGAAACTTGCTTAAAACATTAAATTCATACGAAAAATACAGAAGAAACATAATGTTCAAATATATATAATATGAGAACGGTAAAAGCTGTTTCGAGTTGTTTGTGACTGTTTATCTCTAGTTCTCTCGGTGACATGGAAGCTAAGGTGTACACAAACTAGTGTAGCATTACCTATCGGGAGAATTAGAGAAAATACGTGTTAGTAATATTTTGTTGCGATGAGTGAATGAGTGAGTGAGTGAGTGAGTATGTATGTAATGTATGTATGTATGTATGTATGTATGTATGTATGTATGTATGTATGTATGTATGTATGTATGTATGTATGCGCGCGCGACGTGCGTGCGTAATACATGCATGAACGTGTGTCCATATATTATACATGTATATAATATATATATATATATATATATATATATATATATATATATATATATATTTGTGTGTGTGTGTATGTGTGTGTGTGTGTGTGTGTGTGCGAGCGTGTGTGAATGTTCATTGTGGTGTTAGGAGATATATGCATGGCTGATGACTCTTGAATGTTTTTAGAACTTCTTTGGCAATTATTAAATGGAAATGCTCTGAGCTAACTGTGTATGTTTAATATTTACAATGTATGCAATAATCTTAAATTATTGTGCTTGTATGATTACATAAAAAAATGATTGTCAATATTATTAAATTAGGGAGAAATCAAAGTCTGTGCTTATTTAATTTAATTGGTTAAATCAATAAATAAGCATTAATACAAAAGAGGTTTGTATAGAAAGATAGCATGCTGTTACATAAAAAATAACAATAAACAAAGTTTCTACGAACATACAATACCATAGACCTCCATGTTAGCACTCCAGGTGCGATAGACACTACGTGATTGCTGAGAGTCTAAATCTAGTACATGGTAACAGGACAAGAGTTATATGTTAGATCACCAGATAGCTACAAACATGAAGAATCAAGTCATGCCACTTTCTTACAGGCTACGAAGTAGAAAGATGGACAGTTAAGATTTTGACGAGAAGAGAAGAGAAGAGATTGAAGCACTACTGAGTTCATACAGAAAACACATTCACCTTTCAGGATTTGAGAACGTTGTGACGAATTGCATGTTATGGGTTGGAAAACTGGTGCAAATGACATGAACGAATGGGCATCCATGATTCGCAATTAATGCGAGAGGCGGGTTAAGGTATGTGTGTTGAATTGTTAAAATAATGAAGCTTACTCATTATAATGACGGGGTGAGTAGAGATATGCATATGGTTTGTGT